>NW_010528279.1:71829-91598 GCF_000687285.1 Phaethon lepturus | reverse complement strand
GCTCGCCGGGGGGCCGGGGCGGACCAGTGCTGTGCCACCGCGGACCTTCGCCGGCTGCTCTGCACACACAAGGGAGTTGGCGGGCGGTGTTGCCTCCTCTACCGTTCCCGGGGCTTTGCCGGCCCCGGCTCACGCTGTAACGCATGAGCGTTTTTCGTCTTGTGGACTTCCAGCCCTTTTTATCTGGAAATAGCCCCTCACGCGTTTTATCTCGCAGCCCAGAAATACCGCAGGGTTGCTATCTCCACGGAACGACTGAAACAAAAGTGCTGCAGCAATCCGTAGGTAGGGCCTGAAGGCAATTTCCGCTCCTTAGCCTCCTACAGCCGTCGTCCCAGGGCTCTTTCCATGCTATCTGTAGTAACAGCACGCTGAACAGAGGTGAAGGGACTAAGCTCTTACTAGTTTATGGTGTGACCTGTGCCGCAGTTCACTAACCTTTAAGATGGTCTTGTGTGTATGCAGTGGTCATCATGTGACACTGCAAAAACTGTGTGACAATACCCAGTATTCTGTATCCCAGCGTGAAAAAGCCAAAAGCCAGTGGGCCCGAGTTGGCAAAGGGATGTAATTTATGTGAAGTGTAGGTGATGGGGGCCAGGGATGAATTTTAACAGAGCTGCTCTAATGCTTCCCTCAAAGGGAGTGTGATACTCAAAAACGTGGTAAGATGCAGTTGAATGCAATGGTCAGCACATGATCAGTACCCAGTAGTGACAAAAGAGGGGAAGAAATAAAAGGAGGGATTTAAACTAGGGTGGGATTACATTGTAGTTGTGCTTAAGACTGAAGAGCTTACTCTCTAATTTACTGTACTGTACTGTTGACAGCAGCTGCCTGATGTCACCAGAGCTAAGAGGACACCACAAAAGGCATCAAAGGTGATGGGATGCAGATGAGATCTTCATGTTCAGAAGTGATGAGACACTTTGTAATGGGAGGAAGGATTTGAAGAACAGGACTTGACAGGTTTGCTGCAGGGTATCTAGGGGAGGAGAAGCAGTTTCTTGTGGAGAAGGCAGCAAAGAGAGTGATTCTATGAGGAACTTGTAGCATATGCACTTTAAAGTGATAAAACCTGACATCACGGTTATCCAGAACACTTTCACTGTGAGAAGCTGCTAGAACTTGTAGCATTGTGCATTTTATTGGGAAGTGTCTTTATTTTTTTTATAACTTTTTTGGTAAATACTTAATTATTTTTAACAGATCCTGCTTATTTATTTTTTCTCCCAGCATCTTGTCACTACCTTCTTTATATTTCTTCTCATGGCATACGTGTGCTGTAAAAATGCGAGACATTAATCAATGATTTTGATAGCAAGTTTTTAGATTGTTGAGGAAACCAAAGTAACTTCTGCTGCTCTCAGGGCAGATAGAAAAGTAATGACCACTGTGAGCACTAACTGGAGGAGGAAAGTGACAGTAGGCTGTGGTGTTTAAGGCTGGGATGAAAAGAGGGATTCCAGCTTTGGGAGGGAGTGGACCCAGAACTTACCTCCATTATGAATAGAAGAAAGTTGAATTCAAAGGGTTACAGAATGTGGACTATGCAAAATGGTCTCAGGAATTTTAGTTCTCATAGTGGGATGCTAGAAATTTCAGTCACGTGATAGTATACAATGAGATATTAATTCCTGGAAAGGGAGGGTGTTAAGCTGTTGTTGTGTTGATCCACTTGCATCTAATGGTTGTATCTTAGTCAGTCATTGTCCACATACGCATAGGCATGCATATGTTAGCATGTTTTCTCCACTCTGAAGCTGAAACTTCATGCTATATAGAAGTTATGTTGTAAGTCAATGTAACATGTGCTTTTCATTCCATCATTCAGAATCTCTGGTTCTCTGGTCTACTGCGTAAATGTATTTCACTGATTATGTCTTGAGCTAGTTTATAAAAAAGCAAAACCAAAAAGAAAACCCCAAACCCAACCAAAACCCTCAGAGAATTAAAACAAATATATTGGTGCAGTTATAGTGATAGAAATATTTCACAGAACAAAAATTAACTTAATTAAATCCAAAAATATATGAGTTGATACATAGCTTTCCTCTTCCCCCTCAATACACATAGAGTCAGTAGCTGGTGCACAATTAAACGTAACACTAATTTCCACTTAGATTGTACTCACCTCTGTTTTATAGGTAGATTTTTGATTTTAGTTTCCAGGACTAGCCTAATGGCTTTCCTATGGGATTTGCATTATCCTCTACCTTACCCCAAAATTAGTTAGATTTTTTGGAGCCTCTACAAGTAAGGGAATTAGCAGCACATCCAGTCTAAAACATGGGTATTTTTGTGCTAACGTATCTTTAGGTCGTTCTAGCTTAAAATAGAAATGTTGTATGAGCATCAAGTTTCACTAAGTTGCCAGCATAGTCTGTGATACAGAACAGTGATTACATTAAAAACCCCAGAGAAACAGAATTCCTTCTGTGTTGCAGTTCCATGAAAGGGCTGAATACTGATTCAGTTCATAGTACAAGATTTACGAAGTGGTTTTGTTAAATTTATGCAAACCCCTATGTGAATACTTCTTTTAATCACTTTCATAGCAATTTATTTTATTAAAATAATATAGGAAATGTTGCATACAGTTGAAAATTGAATTTACAACTGTAAATGCTACTTTGTGAATGTATATGTAGATGAGGCTTGCATTTTGTCAAAAAACATGACCAACATGAACAAACAGTTGTTGAGCCTTGAATGTAATACACACTTCTTAACTTCACAGATGTACTTTCTCCCAATTAGTCATGTTCCCAATTTTACACAAATGTTAGAAACTTCTAACACATGAAATGACTGAAGTAAAAAGAGGTCTAATCATAAATGCTGCTAGGGCCTAAAATATTCACTCCCTTAGCCTGGAGAAATAAGAAAATGTAAATATTGAAGCTTCTCTAGCTAGTGAAGACATTGGATTATCAGATTGGGAAAGCAGAACCATTTTGACTGCCAACAGATAATGTAATTTACATAGGAACTCTGTATATGTTTTGGTGCCAAATAAGGCAGGGCATCCTCCTTCCCTATTTCACCTGTCTTCTCAGCTGCAGCACTTGCATATCCAAGAATCTTAAGTTTTCACGTTACACTTTTAGCATTCAGGTTGAGGTCTTACCTGCAGGATGTAAGAGCAAATCTAAGAAAACAGCAATGTTTGTTAGAAGGTCATGCAAGAAAGGTCATGGTGTGTAGCATAATTAATATGCTTTATTTATTGACATGTTAGTAAATATATTGTCTATGCTGTTGATGATTTGACATTACTCTGGTGCATGTTCAAATTATAAGACACATAGGCAAAGATATCAATGTCATTTTTTTTGCAGAATAGTTACAGAAAAAGCAAGATGATTCTGAACAGCCTCTCTCTGATTTTTTTCCCCTAGGATATTCAGTGTCTAACTAAGTTTTCTGAAACTGCAGCATGTCCAGTGATTCACCTTCATCACTAGAAGAGATGCAGGTAGTTGGATAAGGACTTCCGCTTTTCCCTTGATATTTTTATTTACGCTGTTATTCAATATCAGTATTTATTCTATTAGTATACTTTAAAACCACAAAAGTTCAGGAAATAACCCTTGCCAACTAATCTCATTTGCTATCACTTGAACAGTAAGGCAGTTATTGCAAAATTATAACACTTCATTGTTCAAACAGACAGGATTTTTATGGCTCTCCAACTGAATTTTGCTCCTGCTGCTTATTACAGAACATTACCTTTAAGAGACACTTGCAGCTGGTATTGATGACAGGCAACAAGACATTTGTCATCTATCCCCTTGGGCAACAATTATCCAGATGCAAACATGAGCTAGCAGATGCTCATTGGAAGGAAAAAGAAAAGGCAGCTGTTAGTAAACAGCTTTTACTTTACATGTTAGTAAACAAAAGTGCTCCTGATTGGATTTTGCATACAGGAGGTTTCCAACAGGGATCAGAATCAGCCAGCTAATCTGCCTCAGAGATGCATTTCCACAGGCTATAACTGGGAACTATGTATTCACTGGTAGGATGTGGAGAAGTGTTACAGAAATACTGAAGCAAGTTAGGAGCTGCAGAGATCAGTAACTTGGAATTTGTCACCCACCTGCTTTAAGATTTAAGATTTAAATTAGATTGTACCTGGGCAGATAATACTGTTGAGAGGCCCAGAACACACTTTTTCCATGCAGCCTTCCCTGTCCTTCTTTGAAGATTTGTTATCTCCTCAGTCATACTGTTTCTTTCTGAGGACACAGTCAAAATAAAAGTAAAAGCAATGCCTAATAGGACTAGCAGATGCATTCAGCAGTATACTTCCACACTTCTGTAAACAACTGCTTGTCATGGGTAGCAAGACAGTTAACTTATGTGCTGTCTGTCAGTACCAACTTGTGCATGGATTTAATTTTTTATTAATAGAACAGTTGCAAACATTGCTAGAAAAGAAGTACTGAGGGTTGTTCAATTATGTAAGATGGCAATAATAGCTGCCATTAAGAACATTCTTGACTAGAATGTGTCTGAGAGGGCAAGGGAGTGTCCATATTACAATAGTAGAGTATCTGGCTAGGGCCATTTTGCTGGATCTCAGTTTTCAGTAGAGTGTGAAAGCCAAATGCTCAAGCTCAGCTCTTACTGATTTGGTGAATCATGGCTATTTGGTGACAGGACCAATACCTTATTTCCTAGGTAACTCTGCAATATAAAACTGTAAGAAGACTGAACTTACATATTTTTACTGCACTGACCACGCCTTTATTAGAACTGTAAGACATGAATAACGTTTTTCACCTTATTTGAACTACCACGCTGATCTAGAGCCAGCAAGTAACTGCAGTAACCAAGGGCTGTAGCTTAGAAGTGACTAAACCGTAAATGCTGCAACCTTGTTAAATCATGAAAAATTTATTCTCATTACATATATATGAAGGTAAAAGATTTCAGTCAATAGTGTTTTGAACAGCATTTCTGACATGAACCTGTTAGTGTAGCTACGCCGAAACTTAAAGTTAGTGTTTTGCATTTATTTAGTAATTAATTTCGTGTGTGTATATACAGAATTCATTTTCCTGTTAGAATACCAGAGACAATAATATTGCAACATTTACATTCATCATATAAAATGGCATAATGTACATTTTCAGCTTGGTGTAGATATATAAATATGTACAAAATAAACATTACTGTAATTAATATATTCAGACCAGGCATTATTTAGCTACATCAAAAGCAGATGCATGTAGATTTAAGTGAAAATGGTGAAAAACACCTTTGTGACATTAGTGACCATTATTTGCATATATGAAGTAGTACAGATAAAGGCTCCTCCTTCAAGCCTTCTGTGGGCATCCAATAACTTTAGTAAAAACAAAAGTAATTGAGAAGTATAAGATAATTATATATATAAATGTGTCATGATCAGATGGTTTACTAGGGTCCATCTTGATCGCAAATGGATAACAATGTAAAACATACACATTTGTTCAGAGCATAAAATATTGCACAAGAGCAATTTCTTTTGAGGAAGACAATTCCTGTGTTTGTGAACAGCAAAAAATAGTTCGTATGTATTAAAGAAATTATATATTTGCAGTTTATAAACCAAGGAACATTCAGTAATACTGTCAGAACTGTCATCCATTGACTTCTTCCCAGCCTGTTGTATGGCAATGGTATGTCATTAGCAAGATTTGGCAAAGAGAGAAGGCAGATAGACAGTACATGTATATATTTATCACAGGCCAGACCAGATCCAATAGTTACCTAAACCAACTGCTGGATAGTTTCAGTTATCTGACAATTTCACCATTAAAGAAATATGAAAGTCTTCAATGTGTCTTTGAGTCAAAGATAAGTCTTCAACTTATCACAGTGATAATCACACAGTAGTAGAGTAAGATTCCATTCTCGTCTGCTTGGAAGCCATCTTGTCTGAATTCCCAGTCTGAAGGGCACTTTCCTCAGTATCACTGTCACTGCTGTCTACAACTGTGCGATCCAAAACCATCTGACCAGTCCTCCTGTGTAGAAGAAAGTTCACCCCACTCTCCTGTATGGAGTTAGTTATAAAGTCTTCATCAGAAGAATGAAATGATTCGTCATCTCCTGTGAAATGGTTGACAATGTGAATCCCATCAAAAGTGGTTTGGTCTGAGAAGTCTCTCTGGCCTTTTAGACATTTGATCTGTTAGAAAAGGCAGAAGTTAACATTTAATCAGAGCTGAAGAGTCCAGCAGTGAAAAAAAACCACCACCACAAACCCCCACATTTCCAAGAAATGTGTCATTGAACTCTTACTGGATTAAATTAAATGCTAGATCTGGAAGTAGCACATTTGATGATCACTTCGAAACTCAGCTTCAATCAGAACAAAGTTGCTTCTCGCTTCTGGCTACTGAAGCCGAGACCTTGAAAGAATGTCTTAAATAGTACTTAGAATTTTCCAAAATTCTCCTTCCACCCCAGGAGTATTTCAGTTTTGAGGCTTAATAATCAAGGTACCTAGAATCACCAATGACAGATTCTTCCAGGCTACTTACTGCCTCTTTAATATCCCCAACAAGGATCCTTTATAGTTAGTTTTCTAGAATGGCCTATTTGTTTTGACAGTACTTTTGGCAGTCACATCTTACTTTTACAGCTGCATTCTTTCCTTTATCACTTAGCTTCTCACTTGAGAAAAGCCCTCCCCCAGTCCCAAAGAGCAGTGTCCCAAGTGAATATTGCCAGTTTCACACAGGCACAGGAGAAAAAAACAAATCAAAACCAACAAATATGCTTAGTCCCGTCTACACTGCAAGATCAAGTGTCTTTTCATTATATAGTTCAGACTCAGTGAGATTTCACATCAAGAAGCATGAGGGAAGCTTCTCTTTGTACGGCATAAATAGATTGCAGTTTCAATTTTAAGAGAACATCAAACAAGACAAAAATGATTGTCAGACCATGGACATTAACATTTTAATTCAGAATGCACTGTGGAGTGATAAGCTATGACAACCTTTTTACTTTCAAAAGTAAAACCTAGAGCTCTGAAGTCTGCCAAGTCCCCTGTTAATTTAGTGAAAATGACTGCAATTCATGGACAACATTCTTGAGGTGTTTTGGTTTTGTTTTTTGTTTGTTTGTTTGTTTGAGAATTTCACTTTTGGTAGCTTTTAAGTAGCAACTACTACCTCAGGGTCAGTTTGACAGTCTAAGAGTATTAAGATTAAAAATCCTAAGGATGCAGAAGGACATGAAAAATGCATTACAGGAACTTCCTAATGTCACTCTGGAAGCTTAAAAGAGAAGATGCACCAAGTACTGTTTTGTAAGTGACTTTTCACAGTAACAGACACCTGGAAAATAGAAAGAAAAAGCCTGAACCTTTACACAAATCTATTTGACATTTCAGAAGTCTGAAGCACTATTCACTTTGATAAATAAAAAGTCATGTAGGTCCTTGCTGTTGATACCAATAGAAGATTTTACCTGTCCATTTGGGGAAGAAGGAATCCCTGTACTTACCATGGGCTTGTGCAAAAGATGAGAATAAAAAAGGGGTTGAAACAGATCACAAGTGTCATAATCATGCTAGAAACCATCAAATCGGATGTTAACAGCACGTAAAAGCTCCATCTTTAATATATATCAAAACATCCTTGTTAGAAATACGGGTACATGCTGTAGATCTAAACCTTGGTTGTAAGTGCACACACTAATGTTACTTTTTTGCATTTTCTTCACATAACACAGGCTGCAGCTGTTCCATGAGGAACTTGCTTGTGTCAAGGCAAGCAAAAGAAAAGTTCCACACTTGCACAGCATAATTCATGATGTAACCAAAATCAGCTTATACCAAATATTAGATACTGGACAGTAACAACTATCTGGAATAAATAATTTTTACTCATTTATATACCTAGATACAGAAAGCCTAAGCTAGAGATTCTTGTGTTATTTAGAAATATTATTCCTAAAAATATCCTGAAATATGATCAGATTAGCTGCCACATGAAGTTTCCAAAACAGCTATCAATTTTAGTCACTAAGAAAATAACACACAGAGAAACAAAACAAAACCCAACAATTTCTCTCTACCCTCACCACAGAAAAAAAGCTCTGCTGTACAAGTGACTACAAATTTCATATTACAGTAAGAAATTATATGCTTTTAGGTCTGCAGAGTTAAGCCATTGGATCACCTGAAATTATAAAGCTGATACTCAATGTTAGTTGTTTTGAACATTCAGAAAGCCAAGCCAATGACCTCAACTGTTTTCCTAAAGACTTCAACACATGATACCTTTAGATGAATGTATTTAGGTAACATGACAAAATCATGGCTTCCCGGTTTTAGGCAGTCACCTTTCCAAACACCAAATGAGTCTCTGTGGAAAATGCTGTTCATGAAAAAAATCATGAATAGACACAGCCTTTGCCAATTCCTAAAGTGAGTCTTGGAAAATAGTGTGTTTTTATTTTGTTATTTCAATGAAAGGATGCACAATCTGTGACCTTCCAGAAACACGTCTTTTGAACTGCAGCTTTACATTTGCCTGCCCTTTTTCTCAAGCACTCCTCACATCCAAGGGAAACCAAACTGCTAGGAAGAAACATGAATGTACTGTAGAGAATATATGCAGCAACTCTACTGATGGTCTTATAGTTCCATAACTTCTCTGCCTGCTTGAAAAATGGCCATCTCAGACAGAAGCACAGACAAGCACTGTAGCATAGAATTTGTTTGTATTGTGGGGATCAACAGGCTGGGTAGCAACACTACTGAAGAGGACATGGGGGGGTCTGACACACAGGAGGCTAAACATGAATCAGCAGTGTCCCTGAGTAGTGACAAAGGCTAACAGCACACTAGACTGTATTGACAAGGACATAGCCAGTACATCATGGGAACCGATTCTTAGCTGGCACTTGTTAGACTGCATCTGTCCTATTCTGCATTTGCTACCTCACTTCTTCCTCAGTACAAGATAGTCATGAGTAGATTCAGTGGAGAGGCACCAAGACAGTTAAGGGGCAGGAGCATACGCCTTCAGGTAACAGAGAACCAGTTCTTCGCTGAAATGCATGGTAGGAGAAGAGACATTGATAATAACACAAAACGCAAGGTTGTGTCTGAATATGAAGGGAAGTAATCACTACAAGGCTAGTTAAGAATTAGAACAGGTTGTTCAGAGACAGTGGACTCTCCATCCTCAGTCGGTTTCAACACCCAACCGACAAAGCCTAAAGGAATCTGCTTTGAATTTGGTATTGATCCTGTTTTCAGCAAGCAGTTGGACTAGAGGCCTCTCAGGGTCCCTTCCAACCTGAAAGACAGATTACAATTCAGCGAGATGTGTGAAAAGCAAGGGCAATGGGATGCATATTACTGTTCTTATGGCAGCCATTTTGAGTTTGAGAAATTGAAATACTTTGTACCTGTGAAAATTACTGCACTTCTTAAAAATGTAATGCCTTGACATTAAATGTCAGTACATTAATTTATCACAAAACCTAGACTTCAACAGAATCTTACTTTTATTTTACAATTAGAAGTCTGTCACTTTAATCTTGAAAATACTTAGAACATGTTGTTTTTCAATTGAAGGTAAAATCTGATTTGCATCTTCAATTTTTTTTTAAACATTAACATTGATGAAAGCAACTAATCTTCAAGAAATCAAAAGTATACAACAGAACAGGCGGGGAACAGCTGTGCACTATTTTCACTTTTGTGTAGCTTCAGAGTTAAAGATACTTCAGGGGCATCTCAATCTAATGTTTGTTCAGGAGAATTTCTGAAGGAGCCTCATTATCTGCAGTTTCTGTTGAAGCAGAAAATCTTTGTAAGGCTTCTCAAAGCATTTGGAAAAATTTGTAGACAGCATGCGCTCCAATGCAATTAGATACAAGTAGCTAATGCCAGCTTAAGGCTCTAAAATACAGGTTTCTTAAAATGGAAAGTTTCATACTCTCGCGTAACTTTACAGTCTAGCAAGTGAGGCTCTGCACTGCTAATCGCAAAAGCAGTATCTTTTTTCAAGATGAGAACATAAGAAAGTGACCAACTGGCTCAGGGCAATGGTCCATCAGCCTAATATTCTATCTCCAACAGTGAGAACAGGACTTTCACAGTGTTTTGTTTTTAAGTGAAAGCATGTGAATATGACCAATTTTTACAATCTATTCTCTTCATATTCCCAAGATCCCACTCACTTGTCCAGAAACTGCTGTAGCAGATATGAGAGTGCTAGCTGTTTCAGCATTCATGTATAGACCACTCATCCATGACTGATAATTTTTTTTTTTTTTTGCAGTCTACCTCCACAGCTTCCTGTGGCAGTAAGCTCCAGAAAAAATTCCTTTATTTGTTTTCAATTAATCTCCTACTTGTTTCAGGAATTGCCCCCAAATTCTAGTAATGCAGGAACATGTGGTAAAGAGTTCTGCAGTCATGATTCTGAAACTTACATCATAACACCTGCCTCAACCTTCTCTCTAAAACAGAAGAGTCCTAAGCCTTTTCAGCCTCTCACGAACAGGCAGTGCTCAAGACCACTGATCATTTTAGTTGCCCTTTAACCTCCTACAGACCTTCTTTAAACTCTCTACATCCATCTTGAGGTATAGAGACCAGCCCTGCACCAAGGTTTTGTAGTGGCAATATAAACCCCTCTAATTTGTTTTTGATATACTTCCTATTGATGCCCAACATTGTCTTGTCTGTTTTGGCTGCTGCTGCACACTGAGCCAATGATGTCAGAGGACTCTCAGCAACAACTCGAGAGTATCTTTCCTGATTTGCAACTACCAATTCTGTGTTTGCCATTGTGTAGGTATGGCTTAGATTTTGCAATTGATTAATTACCTTATTCACATTGAAGCTCATCTATCACCTTTTTAAGAGAGGCTTCTTGAGATTCTTGGCATCAGTGTTTTATTCAACCACAGAAAAAGAGCTTAAAGTAGGAAGTAAAGCATTACACCATGATCTTGTCATTTGTGTAGCCAAGTGTATCAAGATAGCGGGAAATCCAACTAATCTGACTAAGGACTTGGAGCAGGAAGGGTACATGGACCCAACCCAAACACCCACACACCCAAACCCTAGTTCTACTCCATCCTTATCATTCCACCTGAAGGAAAAAGAACAGCCCTTTTTCTTGCAGTCATGCTGAGCAGAGTATAGACTTGCACCCCAGGGTCTGTCACTTCTGTTCTCTTTTGTGCAATGAGCCAACATTGGTTAAAGCCTTTCAGTTTTAGGTCTGGCCCTCCTTCAAGTGAGGGGAACTAGACCTCTGTCACCCTGACAAGTGACATTCAAATGAACCTTAGCTTTGTCTTACTGCTTCGGTTTTGCAAGAATCTCAAATCTGATCACATCTGTAAAAAAAAACCCAGGTCTGGTAAACCCACATGTTTTGCTTTTAATTCTCAAATCCAGGTCGTATTGTCTAGATGACTGCAGCTTCAACCCAGTTTTCACTACAGCACATTCATACGGTCTTTAGGACATTTCAAAGGGTTAATAACATTATGTGACCAAAATGTATGTCATCATTATCACTCTAAAAGCTAGTTGAATCAAGAACAGAATCTTAATAATAATGTTTGCATTTATATACCTTATTGTGCTTAAAGAATTTAGCATTTTAAAGACAAACTGTTACGTCCTACTGGTCAACATTTGAAAATACTTTAATTGTACATACTCTTGAACAGGTAACAGTACACTTTCACAAATTCAGAAGAGCTGAAAAAAGGCTACAATCAGATCCTTTAACCTCAGAATAAACTGTCTTACCTGATGCTGACTGCCTCATCAAGCCAGGCATGAAGGAGAGACAGTAAAAGAAAAATTTAGAAGTTTTAGTACAATTCAGAAGTTTTTCCATGTTAAATCATAGAATCATAGAATAGTTTGAAGGGTGCTAGTCAATTGCAAACACGTTATATTTCTAAGCCCCTTTGTTTTTTAAATAGAGAACATAAGTTAAATTTTCATGTGGGACTTCATGAGAGTTCTTAAGCTCTGGGAGACATTTTTATGTTGTAACCTGTGAGGTTGTTTTTTTAAAGCTAGGAATTCAGTGGTGGAAAGAAGTCAAACTAAAACATTATTTTATGTTCCCTTTAAAAGGCTTCCGTAACCAATTCTTGAAATTTATTCAATTCTGAAGTAGTAAAGCAGAGTTTTAACAAAGCTTGCCAACGAATATTCAATCTACTCACAGTAAGGTAAGCAAGCAATACACAAGTGAGATCAAAATACGATAAAAATATGAACACTGCCTTAGATGAATGAGATTGGTTATGGCAGAAGGCGGTATGTTAAATTTTTATTTATAAAGTTACTGAATTCTTAGTGCTTTTACTTATAGTATAAGAGGAATCTAAAAATCGGAGTTCCCTCTGTCTCCACCTTAGTAACAATAGGAAGTCTTAGTAAGATTTCCTGCTTAAAAACCGAACATGATTCAAAAGAAAACTAGAATGTTGCTGAAAGTATGATCTAACCACGTTTAGCTGAAGAGAAACACGTTATAAGCATTTTCAAATACCTGTCCTATAACTCAGAAAAACATTGTCAACATGAAAGGAGAGATTTAGAAGTTGAAAGCTAATTACAAGCCAATTAAAACATCAGTTCTGATCTATTAAATTATAATCACATTTAACATGAATAAAAACAATTTAATTTGAGTTCTTAAAAATTCCTGAGACTAATGGGCCACAGCATCTAATGGGATCCCTTATCGTACTTAACAGTTGACTGCTACTTACTGCTGACCCTCTCTTATTGTGACAAGATCACTCCAGTTTAAGGCATACACTAGTACACTAACACTTCTTTAAAAAAGCTCCCATTAACTTCTTTTGGAAAAGTGCTTATCTCAGAAAATGAAGCAGTCACAGCATCTCAGACTGAATTAATAGAAAATACATCATCATTTGGGAACTAATATTGGTCCAGATAAGTTATGTTCAGTAGGTACTACCATGCAGAAGCATTTCTGCACATGCACACAGAAAGAATGAACAACAGTAAGGTTGCAGGCCTTTTCATGCTACTTTTTCCACTTCCAGGATCCTTAGGTATCTTAAGCTCTCTGAAGCCCATTTTTAAATACACGGTTATACTTGCAGTGAGCCACATTCATACTGAAACCGTCAGAACATGAACACTGCACAAATGGAGACATCATGAGCTAAACAAATAGTTGCAGTAACTAATATTAGCAATCCATCATCTAAAACAATTCTTAGCAAGTTTAATAGCTGTACAGCTACAATGCAAATGGGGTTTCTAAAGTTCCCCAACAGAATCAGCTTCCTTATATGAAAGGGACTGATAGGCATGCATTGACACAGAACTGCAGAGCATTTTAATGAAAGCCATTGCTTACTGATCTTTGGAAAGTCTGATATTTTAAAAAAGCTTACATATGGTTTAATATATCCTGCAATAAAGAAAAAGTTTAATGCAAAACCAAACCCACTTTAAAGACATTCTTCATTTTCCTCAAGCTTGAGAGAGTTTTTACCCAAACGTGGATCATATACAAGAGACAGAGGATGGTCTTTTGAGAGCTTCCTGCCAATTTGTATAGCTCTCAAGATTACATGTAAAATAAGATTATGTGTAAACTAAGTGAACAACACATATTGCATATAATTCAATAACATTAATTGTTTAGAAGGAGCAACACATCCTCTAACAAATTTAAAAATAAATTTGAAAAAGGTATGTTAAATTAGAAATGTGCTATCATTGTAACTGTATTAGGACAAAGCTTGAAGTTGTGGCTTTTATTTCAGTGTCAGTGAATTTCCTGTCTCACTTCAGTTAACATCAAGTGTTTTTTTCCTAAAGCCATAGCTACAAATGCAGCTGTAAATGGGATTATTAACTTGTAAACAATAGCCATGAGCAATGCCAGACAAGGGTCACTCTTGGAAATTACTGATGATTCAAGAAGCCCAAACCAACCAGATGCCGAATCCAGGAACTCCCATTTACTCTTGCTTGCTCCCATTACCCGATCACTGTTGTCCCTCCTAAGGAAGAGGCCCTAATTTCAAACAGGCCTCGCTGTTTGAAAGAGAACAGCTGAGAGGGACTGCATGGGCTTCTTTTCCCTGAGATCCATACGAAAATCTGCAGAGGTGACCACTCCCACATCTCTTACCAAAGCCATTTTGGATTCTCTAATGCCATATCTAGCTCTAGAGATTTAAAAGCTGAATTAGAATGCATTGTGTAGACCTCAAATGATATGCAAGGAATATGCTAAAAAAAAAAAAGAAAAGAGGGGGAAGAAATCACAATGAACTGTCTTGTCTTTTCACTGTGAGGTAGACATAGAAGAGATCTGCAACAGTCAGAGATATGCTTGGTAGAGAAATTCAGGAAATAGGTTGCATCTTCATTTATTGGTTTCACACAGTTGTAATTTCTTTCTGATTTAAAATATTAAAACTCTTCCAGAACAACTTCGAATCTTCTCAGATTTCCTAAAGATGTTCTGCTTCAGCTTAAAATCTAACCAATTTTGAAACGGATAGACAATTATATTCTCAAATAGGAAGTGTTACTATGCTGTTCTCTTTACTGTTCCTTTCCCTGAGATTTCATTTCATGTCAAAATTAAAAAAAATCCCAGCAAATTAGCTAGATTTTCTTGAAATCAAGCTGTTCAACACATTCTAATGGGTAAGAGTCACGGACATAAGGAGGAAAGTGAATGCATTTTAAAAAAGCATTAAAAACTCTGGAAGACTATTTCCGTGAAGTTTTACTACTACACTCACATGGATAAAAATAGTTTTTCCCCTTGAGGTTCACACCTAAACTACAATTATTAAAGTTAGCCTGAAGTGTTCAGGATGGGGATTTGACATAAATTTGGGAATTAACAGATTGGAATCACCATTACATAGCTTTATGATTTGTCTTTGCTTTTGCCTTCCCCCCACCCCAGAAGTGATATTTGTAAGGCAGTACTCAAGATTCTTCAGAAAGCAAAATTAAGCAAACCAAAATTGCTGTTTGAAGAAAATCCAGTGCATTAGGTACTGTGACTTAAGAAAGCAGGAAATGTCTTGATTATGCTTACAAATAACATGCAGTGAGAGCATTTAAAAAAAATCTGTTGGCAAAATCACCTCCTTTGCTTAGTAGTTAATAAATCACTATTAACTATTTATCATGGAGGCTTTTTTTTTTAAGACATAGTTTTGGCTTCAAAATCCTTTAAGTGTGGAAATTCATTTCTTCATCTAAAAATTTTCACCCAGCAGAAGATTCAGTCAGATAATAAAAATGCTGATTTTCAGACAAAAATTCTTGGAGGACTTGGTGGGGTATTTGGCTCCTTATTTTAAGCAATAAGATGAATCTTGGAGAAGAGTTCATTTGATTTGTTAGCAGTTTTAGGACAAGCAGAAAACAGCAGATAGGGAAAATTAATTTTATATTACTTTCAGTGTGGCAGAAGGGTTCAAAGGCAGCTGATTCGCAGCGTAACTTAATGGTAGAAGACTGCATCTGTCCACGTCCAGTTGTTTCCAGGATCTCGTATGTGTCTGAACTTCTTGATTTGCACTATCTCAAAACAGTACAACTGGTTTTGGAGTTCATATATTTAATTCAATCTAATATAGTTGCAGTATGATCTATCCACTTGTTACAGCAATTGCAGCAAAACACCTTGAAACTGGCAACAACAGAAGCTGATCAGAAGTCAGAGCAAGTATTGAACTCCAGGCTTGATAACACTATTGGGGGCTCAAAACCAGAACAGCAGTGAAGACAATATTATATACCTGAACAGACCTAGGATGCTTTTTTTGGTTGCACCAATATGGCTGCTATGCTTAAAAGAAAAAAAAAAGCCAAAAAGTCTCCAGACTGAGGTGGTTCGTTTTTTGTGTTCTCTATAGTGGGATTAAAAGCAGCAGTCAGGAGGTACTACAACATTAGATGAATCTGCCCCACTCATCATTAACTCTTTGGAATCCAAGCTCACGTATGTAATTAACTACTAAATTCTCCTGTTTAAGGAAAATTACCTTTTTGAAACTCGTAACAAGAGTAACACACTTGTATACAACCTGAAATATTTATCTCAAATGAACTTTGCTGACCATATCACTAGACAGAGTTCCAACCATTGCAGTGTGTCATAAGTGAAAAGCAAAAGAGCAACAAGAGATTTCCAAGACAGAGTCATTTCAGGCTTCTGGGTTTTTTTAATAGCACTTAAATATCTGGCCTCTGTTTTAAGTTGCCAGCTTCTGTAAGTTGTAGTCAGTCTCATAGTAATACAAAATGCTTTGCAAAATCTGTATAGATGTCAGCAAGTTTAAATAAAATCTATGAAATAATTTTAATGCATTAAAAGATAGCTCATCTCCAGTTGTCCTGCTATTTATTTCATATTGCTCTGAATGTACTCTTACATTTCCTGACCCAAATTTTTGTAAAAGAGTTTTTTTTCCCAACATTATCAGTTAAAGAGCACTTGAGCCAAAAGGAAATACGATGTTAAATGTATCGTTGTGTATCAGTTTTACCATAGACTAGTCTGCTGTATTGTAAACGTGACAAAGATTAAAACTAGCAACAAGTGTTCAGACCAGAAGGTTTCCAGTGAATCAGAACAGGAAACCAATAAAGCAATCAATGGGAGGTCATGACTTTTTGATCACTGCACTATATGGTTAAAGAATCTGGTTTTGATCTAGTGCTGTGTAATCAAATTAAACTTTGAAGTTCTGTATCAAATATGCAATTGAAATAGCAACAGCGCTAAGGAAGTACCCAACTTTTAAACTATTTTCAAAAGAAATCAGTCTTCAGTAACTAAGTCAGATTTTATCTATTGAGGGAATTTTTCTAAGATCTGACAAGTTTGTTCTAGTGAGATTGTATGCAATTCCAAAAAATGTTCTAAGCTGACTTAGCCCTGGCAAGTTTCTAAAAAAAACTACTTGGTAGGTGGAAGGAAAGTTCCCAGAAACTCTTCCTACAAGAAGTTCTAATGAAAGTGTTTATTTGGAGTGAGGACATGGCAACAAAAATATTTTAAAACAGCAGCATGATCACACTGAATGTACTGCAATTATTATATCCAAGGAACTAAATCTCAATGCTCCTTCTTCTTAGAGCATGCATCTATAAATACAAAAGTTACTGAAACCTCAAGCATTAACTAGAACGTACTGGCTGACACAGAGACTGAAAATATACCCATTATGGGCAACAGTTACAGGAAATGAACATTTCGCACTTTTACTCTGTCCTTTTAAAGCAGGAGTTAAATTCAGCATTTTTAAATGGACTAAGTAACATTTCTTTTTGCCTCTTATGCAGAAATTACTTCCATCTGTGCTGGCTGCCATTCTGAGTGTGATAAAAGAATTTTAGGAAGGGTTTCCATCATATTTCCACTCTTTGCCCCACTTACATTCAGATAAATTTACAGAGATATCTGAAATATATCTGTATGTTACAGAGATATGTTACAAGCTAATACATAGCATTCCTCTTCTGAGCTTGTTTCTCACATAGATGGCACCTGTGTATAGTTGCTAACACAGATTTTTTTGCAAAGAACAACTAGTCAGATAAATTCAAACCAGTAGAACCAAAATCCCTCTACTTTTCAATACCCAAAACTTGATTTATAGGTGAAACATGGGATAGACCCTGACATACTCTAAACAGGGACTTGGCATAGTTAATTATAGCTAGCTACATTCATATATAATGCTACAATCAAGAACTAATATATTGCTCAGCAAGACAAATCTTGAGCTTTGATGCAGTAGGATACAGTCAGAAAAAAGGGAAGTATTTGTAAGGAGAGTAATTGCCAATCTTAATTTATTTTTTATCACTGAATCTAATCAGTCAGTAGTGGCAGTGAAACAGTTAAGATTAATACCTAAAACTGCTGCCCCCAAAGTGAACAAAGTCATACCTAGTCCATTTGAGGACAGACTACATCACTGTCCTGGTTACACTGTTCACATTTCAAGGTTTCCTTCACTCTCATGAGATGGAAGGTATTTTGTTGACAGTGGTGTTACTGGAGGGAAGGGAAAGGAATCGACCTTACCTAATGCAATGATGAAGATTGAGTTTGTGGCCAAAGATTTGTGGAACAGAGTACCATCGTCACGGAATAAATCCTACCCCTTTGGGCAAGTGTAACATGTCTGTGTTAATTACACTATGAACACCCATTCAAAATTAACTGAATATTTTCATAAAATATACAGGGATTCCATTGTGCAATAATGCTTCTGCCTGTTGATTGCTTAGTTAAGCTTGACAGTTTCTAAAGCTAGTTGTTTTATTAAGGGCAGAGTAACTAAATGGGAGAAAGTTGTTGGAGAATTAAGACTCCCAAATCTGTTCAGTCTCACACTTCTGTAACAATCTTGGTATTATCAAGCCACTATAACATCTCTTTCTCTCAAGGGCAAGCTGAATTAAATGAATAAAGCAATTCACTTTTCTAAAGCATACAGCATATATTTAACTACCCTGTGTCGACAAAGCTGCTACATTAGATTGGGTGTTTGCAAACCACATGACCTCACAAACGCTATCTTATCACATCACAGGTTCCTCAGACTGACCACAACCATTTAAATCAGACTCTGCCAGCACAGAGGCTCTGCAACTTTGACACGTACTAGTAAAGCAGCTACATTTTTAGCTGTCCAGCAGCTTTGCAAGAACTTTACTTGTGGGGAGGGAAAAATCTGATGGTCTCTTGTCCAACTGTGCTTGCAAGATACGGTAAAAGAAAAGCACATGATTTATTGTGCTATAAACTTCAACCACAAGTTGAAATGCTTACTTTGTAAATCTGAGGACTAACATATTTCCTTTTGGGGACAACATTTCTTATCAAGTAAGAAAACATTTATAGAGCACCACATATTTTGAAAACATTTGTCTAGTAAAACAAACTATTAGAAGGTGTTAATGTGATTCTAGTCAGTATTGAGAAACAATTACAAGAGTGGTACAGAATTTTTAACAAACATTACAGTTTTAGTGAGAACTATGAAGTGAGGACAATGTAAAAATTGACTAAAATAAATC
The DNA here is from genome assembly GCF_000687285.1 of Phaethon lepturus. NCBI lineage: Eukaryota > Metazoa > Chordata > Aves > Phaethontiformes > Phaethontidae > Phaethon > Phaethon lepturus. The sequence continues at coordinate 72,493 of NW_010528279.1, read as the reverse complement.
TCACAAAGAATAGCTAGTTTTGTGAAAGCCAGTAAAGTGACAACTGTCAAGATACAAATATACACATGGAAAGCAAATACTACACTCCTTCCACCAGAAAGGGGGGAAAAATTAAGTTTGCAAGAGACTGAGTGGAAAACCATTATATATAATTATAAATTTTACAGGAAGAGCACTAGGCCTTTCTGGACTTTCTGTTCTTTCCTCAGTTCTGATGAAAAGTATTTCATCCTATTTCTGTTTCTAAGATATCTAAATGCTGATAATTATGATCTTCTCTCATTCTCATTTTCCCATATGATCTGATCCACTGCTAGCCATCACCCTATAAATGTCTTCAGAGGAGAACTTTAAAAACATTCTAATAGGCTGACCTTTAACTAGAATTCACTTTCCCGAGTTAATCCTCCTATCTCAATCATGCAAAGCTATGTACAACTCATTCATAGCTTTAAAAGTTACTTAAAGATGTGCCCACACTGCAGTCATGACTGCAATACAGCACAGGCATATCCAAACCAAGTAGCTGGACTCCAGCAGTCCACATATAGCAGGATGAAGATCAGAGTTATTTACCCAGCTTCAGAATGTAGTCTAGTCGTGCTTCAGATAAGAGAACATTTGATTTAGTAAGCATTGAATTTGACTCAAGGGAAGCCTAGCA
>NW_010528279.1:27713-71798 GCF_000687285.1 Phaethon lepturus | reverse complement strand
TTCCTGCTGGTATCCCACCATCAAGCTCAGATGCTATTCCTGTGAGAGAAGCAGGAGCTAGGAATGCTGCTAGAAGCAGCCAACCCATCTTGTTGCGGGTCTGGAGTATCTACTCCACTGGACTACAAGCCGCAGCATCATTTTGTGGTCATCTATGGCTGATGGAGGAGTCATCATTTAGCTGCTTGTTGAGATACTTCCTCATCTCCTCAGGGGACAACGTGGACTAAACTGTGTTGTGAGCCAGAACCACTTGCTATACCATACTGCTTCAAAATTATTAGCTAATAAAAAAAGGAGGAAATAATTTGGCACCTTTTAAACATAGCTTACCTAAACACATACAAGTTTATGGTATTTAAGACCAAAGGAACTGTTAATGTGGTTTAAGCTTTCCTCCTGTGTACTACAGTGCATTAAATTTTATTTAGGCATTGCATTATGTGGCCTCTATAGGTTGGGGTTTTTAAAATCCTTCACACTGATGGCTATGGTTTACTTTCCCTTCTCCATTTTAGTTTCAGCATTGAAAACCTAGAAGGCTAACCCAAGCTGCAAAATGTATCCTTAATTCCGCCATATTACCAATTACTCCTTTGGTCATAACTTATGCATTATTTATCCTCAGAGTAATTACTTAAAGTATCTTGAATTTTATTTACACAAGCAATATCTTTTAAAAGCATAGTATTTAATCTATGACTTTTGTATCTCTTTTTCACTAAGCCAATCTTAAAATGTTAGCTCACCAGGTGCAAGATCAGACAATGAGGTAACACCTATATCAGAATCTTACTGACTGCATTAGGTTCTTAAAACATAATATCAGATCTACGCCTAAATAAACTATATGTATGTGGGAATGGAAAAGTAGTAAACTAGTGGTCACTACCTGTTGGAATAGCCATCAAGTTTTCAGATACTGAAAAGGGGAAATACTTTTTAAAAATCTCCCCTTTTCTGCATCATCAATATGCAAGAATTTAATCACCAGAATTTCACTTAAAGTTACTGTTATAGCCTTTTAAAAGCCTAAAAAAAAAAAATCTTTCAGTAGAATAATGCTGCTCCAGTCATCTGTCATCTTGTTCTTTTCTATCAGCCATGCTGAAATATTGTTAACATGGTCAGTTTGCAGAGGGTTCTCTGTTGGAACAGTGTGCCACATTAACATCAGGATGTTGTTTTTCATTCAAATACCAAAAACACAAGCATAAGATTTGCACATTAGCAGACAACCTCATCTTTGCTTCCTTTCAAAATTTAACAAATAATTACTTGAAATGAGTATATCTCATTACAGAGATAGGAGAAAACTAGCTCCGTATTCTGTCTCTGACATTGGTCAATAGCAGATGCCTGGTAAAGAATGTAACAACAGGCAAATATGTAGTGGTACTTTCCCAGCATGTTCTCAAACTCCAGCAAGTAGCCCTTCTTTACATGTGACATCCGTGCATCTCCAGGGATTATTCCCCTGACCCTCCCCTCCTCAAACTTAGACAGTTGTTTTTTCTAATCTGTATTAGCATGGATTTTAGTATGTGGAATGATTTTGGATCTAAAGGAATGTAATCTTTTAAATTTGAAAAAATAATATTCTCTAGTGTTTTTTCAACACACCTCCAGCTTCATTTTAAAAGATACTAATTCTTGCACTGGAAGACAAGTGAACAGATGCTTCTTACCCATCTTCATCTCACAGTTTGAATATTTTTATACCCTCGCCCCTCAAAATTCCTTGGATGAAAAAACAAAAAACAACCATTTCAATTTACTGATGTTATCTAGACACCAAAAGCAAGAATTGGCTGATCCTCCTCCGGGCCACAAATTGCACTGGCTGCAGAAGGTAACTAGACAACAGCTAGAACAGTATGAGAAGCAAAAAGAAGTGCACAAACAAACAAGTCAGTTTATTTCAAAACTTGCTATTTTGCTTCAGTTATCTTCCCTGGTACTTTTGTGTTTATTATGCTTTTAGCATTAGTTCAGTCAAGTCCAAATTCAGTTTTTTGTATCCCCTGGGCATGCCAAGAGATACAGGAGAGAAACATCCCAATATCTTTTGAAAGTTCTATTCAAATCTAAGACAAAAATTGCAGATAAATTCCTAGAAACCACCCTCTCTCCTCCACAAGTCTCCTTGACTCTATAGAGGTCCGAAACCTTGTATCTGGAAATAATTTTTTTTTAACCTAAGAATATAGATCAAGACCAAAAGGTGCCAGGATTACAAAGAATATTTTGTATTTCCAAAATTCCAAATAATTTGTCAAAAGAAAAAAAAAGCATCACTAAGCTCTGAGTATTCTTCAACTGCTTCTGAGCTAAAATCAGCTACTGGATCCCTCAAGTACAGGAAAACATTTTTAAAGGGGATTAAAAAAAAAAAGCTATCTTCAACATCCGTATTCCTGCTTTCTAAGGAAAAAATGCATGCTAAGTGAAGAAAACACTAAGTTTCTGTATGTTGCTGCTCCCCTTCATAAAACTATCCCCTAACGCAGATGACCAATACACAGGAGAGTCAGCCTTATGGAATAATGCTCTGCAATCCTGAATTGTAGAGGCTACTTGCTTTTGCGGACTTGAATACATATTAGGCAGAATTTAGCTTTTAATATGAAAACTATCATACAATTAAAACAAACCTACATTTGAAATACTGTAGTAATATCAATGAGAAACTGAAACTTAACAGCAAAACAAACTCATTAAAGCATTCCAAGAGACACAAAAATCAGCTAGTGGTACGACAAACTTTATAATAAAGTTTCACTTGAAATACAATTTAAACTTAAGCACTTCAGTCCTAAATCACAAAGTCTGTAAGACTGGAAACTACTTGCTTTTGTCTCCAAAGGTGTCTTGTGGTCTGCCAGTGTAGTTTGTGGGTAAGCATGTCAATTCTAATCTTTTGTACCACTCCTGTAATCTAGGTAACACATACAAGCCTTGCAACATCCAACAGGAAGCAGAGACAGCTGCTGTGTAATATATATACAGCGACTGCATGTACAGAGAGGTAGTGCATGAAATGCAGAACATCAGCAGTTTATAAATCATTTAATTCCATTCAGTCTGAATTAAAAGTAAAGAGTGGCAAACTACAAAGAACCTCTTCCTTTCTTCCCCAGTATGTGATTTACATTGAAATGAGTAACAACTAGTTCAAAATTTATCTTAGTCAGTTTTTCTTAAACCTTCAACTTTACTTAACGGAAACTCGTAACAGTCCAAGCTTTCTACATATTCTTTTCCACATACATAACTGCTTTACTTCAGTACTACCTCCTGAAGTGGGATACTCTCTTGAATAGTAAAAACGTTGAACAAAAGTTGCTTTCACTTAAAATTTCAGTGTCTAATCGAAGGCAACTAAGTACTAGCACTCCTTATGCAGACTGAGCTTATGTAAGCCACGGTACAAATCTTGCAGTGCCTGTATAGTCATGCCATTTATGTTACATGAGTTAAAACACATTAACTGTAAGGTCAAGTGACAGTTCAGTACTCACCAGACCTCATTTCTCTTGTGCCAAGGACAGGGCAACCAAGCTTGTGTACTTACTGACAAGAGTAACAAAGCTGCTTCACAGAAGCTGCAGGCTGTGGGGGCTCCACAATGGAAAAATATTTTAGGTTAAAATCCTACTAAGCTAGAAGTCAAGAACGCTGTAGAGATAGCTTTAAGAATGGAAGGAAAATGGAGGAAGAAAGAAAATGCTAGGTGACAATCCTCAAAATTTCAGGTTTTCACACTAGTTTCAGTCTTCAACAATAAAGCCATTAGGTGTAAGCATCTAGCAACTTTGTCCCCAATAAAGCAACTCTGCCAATAAGGAAGAAAGGAAGTGCAGCACTAATCTGAAACTAAATATAAGCAACTTTTCATAGGATTAGCTATCAGCTAACTAGAAATACTGCAGTCTGAGTGTCCTTTCATTATGCACCAGCTGTTCTTCGAATGTTGATAGGTTATGTAAAACATTAAAGGATAGTAACTTTCTAAGGAATTAATATAAAAATGACTGACATACTTACTAAAGTTAAAATTGCACGTTAATAATGATTTACATGTATGCGAACTCCGAGTGAAATTATGGCTGCACTGAGGAATTTAAATAGGAATTCAGCATTGTACATAGTCATGTAAATTACATTAAATATTTTGATTCAATCCTGTATTTGGTTACTCAAGTTAGTGCAAAGGAAGAGCTGCATGTGAGTAGATCTGAGATGGTGTGCATAAAGCAGAAGTCTACAACACCTTGTTACAATGTTCTCAAAGCTTCAGCTCTTGTCTGTTTGCTCTCCTGAAGTTCATCAAATACAAATTTAAGACCCTACTGTGAAGTAGGTCAATATACAATTCAGCTCACCATACTGCAGAAATCCACTGGTTAGGTGTAAGAGGAATCAGGCAGGTATCTTGTTAGAACAAACCAAAAATCCAATATAGTAGTTCCACTTGTAGTTATTTTACCTTATTTCAAAAGGTAACAAAAAAGATACAATCTTTTTCCATGTAATTTACCTTCTATATTTAATAGCAATGTGCATAATTGGTTTTGGTTGCCATACTACCAATTTCCAGTATGTGCAGTTTTACTCAGTAACAGAAATACAATGACTTGAGTTTACTATGAATAAGTCTTATAATATGATTTGAAGACAGACTGTAGCATTACTATTCCCAGAGCAGTAATAAAAACAGAAGAAATTTAGCCTTTAGGCTGCTAGCTGCACGATATTTAAGATGCATGTAAAATTTTGAGCTCAGAAAAGGAAGACCAAAATTAATCAATCTGGACCCAGATTACAAAGGGCAATCGGTTGGAAGTTTTAAAAAGTATAAACAAAACTTAAAAAAAATAACATTAATAATCTGAAATTATATGCAGAGTTCTGATATGTAGCTGATTTAGGTTACCACACTGGAACATATGAGAGAAATATCTGAAGTTTGAGGGTCAATCTCTCTTCCACTACAACGTCAGGAGGTGCTACAGCAGCAGCCTGTTGCACCCATGCTGTAGTAAACCCTGCCACCCCCACCTTTTAGTGGAATTAATCAGCTTTAGACCCTGGCAGTAACAGCGACCCCCTCTTTGTTCTTCTCAGGTGTTCCTTATCTGTGTTCCTCACTGGTGTTCTAGGTTTGCCCTGTCCCTGGCTATTAGCCTGGCTTGCAAACACTGATGGAACAGTAGACCTTTCACTGGAACTCTGATTAGGATGCATCGTGCTGTTGCCACAACTTGGTACTATCAGTCTGATGGATCATATCACAGGATAGAATTAAAGTACCTAGCTCCTCCAGGTGCCACCAATACAGGAACACATGCATTCAAATCGCTGGCCACAGACATGAAATAGTGTTTATGAGAAGGCCAGAATATGGACTTAGCTTTCAGTTACTTATATTCAATATAGGATCTGTTCATTATTTTGTTCCATCCTTCAGAAGGAGAACTTGCAATTCTTCTGATGTAAGCTTCTGTAAAAATGCAGTACTGGAGAGGAAGAAAGGTTCCATGAGCGGAATCAACACTGATGGTCATGCCAAGACATTTTATCTTGTTTCACACTCCCTCATCCCATCCCTACCTTAAACTATAACTTTCCCATTAATTTATGTCCAGTTTAAAGTTCCGCAATTACAATATATTAGATGGTAACCATGCAGTCACCAAGAACTCTGTTCCTTTACCAGTGCCTTTTATATGTTAACCAGTTGGGAGGTTGTGGTCAGCATGTCACATACACCATTGCCCTATCTTCAGGAAGATGAATTTGCAAATTTGTAACGTTTCTTTTCGCTTTTGCAGAAGTAGAATAAAAAGGCAGCTACCCAAAAAGCATTGGTCATTAATGGATCTACACATGAAGACACTTCAGTGCAGATGTAAAAAAGATGGTTTATTTAGTTGGTATTGACTAAATTATACTAATCGTAACATTTAGCAGTTGAGGGCAAACATTTTTGCCACCTCTTTAGCCATTTTATTCAGATTTTGCTGTTTCAGCAAACACTGCAAGCAAAGTTCTTTACTTAGCGGCTATGTTAATCCAAGACTTAATTATTACTGATTAGCATCAACTTACCTATAAATACTAGTACATTTCAGACTTAACCTTACATTATCTCTAAATCAGCCTAGTGGGTTACGCTCAAAATAAAGGATTGTGCATGAAGTATTACTTTCACTCCAAAGTTTTTAAAATAAAAACTAGACAAACAGATATGTAACAGTAAAGGGGGGAAAAAAGTCATTAGTAAACAAGGACTTCCAGGCTTTAAGAAACTCTGTAAGGAAGCATTCAGAAATGCTGCCAAGGTAGAATGTGTGTACTACATCCAGTTTCTTCCTACTGTTTTTATCTATCCTAGAATGAGATACTTCGTTCCTATAGTGTTTACCTAGTTTGGCAATTAAAAATTAAGCCACAACAAAGCACACACCTGGAAGAGGAGTGTTCTGCTACACGGAATTACTCAAACTCTGCTATTGTTGAAATTCATATTCTCATTAGCTGATATTTTCTTTCAATCAAATTGAAATGCTAGTAAAGATTCATCTAGACTTAACTGTTTCAGAATCGCTGGTATTATTCAGAACTATCCTTGTTCTGTGAGCTAGCAAAGCTCACCTTCAACCTGTTCACATAAACTTATATACATTAAACATGTACACAATTGTATGCCTTTAATTGAGTTGCTAAGACAGGCATATGACAAATGCTTGTATAGAGAAAGTTATGCAACAGCTTTCCAACAGCAACTCTACTTTTCCTTCAAAACAGCAGTTTCTTACCTTTTAAACCTACACGGAGCAGAGGAAAAAGTTAGTACAATGCCTTAGTTATTCATAATACAAAATATGCAAAATATCTGGCTTTCTGGGAATTCTACAAGCAACTTACTTTACAAGAAACAAAGCAAGCTATAGTCCTTTAATGGAAAACACCAGGTTATTGATTTTTAAGTATTTTTAAGTGAGCTCAATGATTGGTGAAGGTGCAGGACTAATGGCCCTAGAGATCCTCAATCTCTAGCATAGACAGCATTCCAAGATCCACCACTATGTTATAACTCTCAAGGGATTGGTCCTAAAAGGTTGAACCACCAAGGTTTTTATGAAAACACTACCTACACTTAAATAAAGGACGGATGTTTTTATTTAACAAAAGCAAAAAGCCAACCAATAATTATGTTGTACTGCTCTATGATACTATGGTTTTAAGCAACACTATTAGAGCTGTGTATTAGAAGGTGTACAGAAACAGAAGCAGACTACAATGCAAAAGATGACGGGGCACTTTGCACACAGTGTAGTATTAGGTAAAGACATTTCTTCACACTGTAGGATTAACTGAAATGAGCCAGTGAGCACAGTAGTTACATAAGCCATTTTGGTTTCAGGACCTTCTGATCTTTTTAACTAACAGAAAGTTACTACAACTATTAGAGCAAGGAAGTTTGAAGACAGAAATTTCATAGCTTGAAAGTTTTGGCAGTTTAAAACTTAAAAATCTGTTAACTGATATTAAGCAAGCATCCTTTTTCTTTTTAAGTAATCTCAGTATACTACCACATAAAATCCATTCTCACAACAGCAAGAACCAGTAAAATCCACACATGGATTCTTCTACTTGCACAAGTGCAGTTTAGTTTCTAACTCAATTAGCCTTAAAAGTTGTAGCATAAGACATAAAGGGGCTTATTTTCATGCACACAGCTCCACATGCAGCAAATGCACCACAGTGAAACATGATCAACTCACGAAATTAAGGAAAAAAAAAAGACACAACATAAATGCTGAGCTTATTTAATGTCATGTAACTACGCAATTTTTTGTTCTCTTACATACCAGGCTAAAGGCAAGATTCATGTAGAAAAGTTAGTTTTATTGCATTCATTTAAAATAATGTATGTTGTCAAAATCAGGCACTGAAGCTGTAATAACTATTATAAGCAAAACCTTCTATAAATGAAAGATGGGACAAAAGGTGCAAGTGATCAGAGACAGTAGTATTTTATCACTTACCTCATGATGCAGTTCAGCTATCTGATCTTTCAGTTCTCTGATATACTGGTTCGAATCAGATTTATTAAGCTGCCCTTGAATTTTTCCTTCTTCTTTCTGTTTTGGTTAAAAAAAAAAGAGTATTATTCAAATTATTCACAGCTACACTATATTAAAAAATCTTATTTTAGCTGTCTGAGTATTTTTGTCATGAACAGAAGCTATTCACAAACACCACCCAGCACTTTTCATCTGGTTGAGGTTACAGCAGATACCTAGGAGTGTCAGTAGCTCAGACCAAACTGACCCTCTCAATACCAACCATAGTACAGGCAGGATTCTATGGAGGAACATGAAGAATTAACAAAGCTCCACAAGGGTATTCACATCCAGTGTACATGAGGTTGCATGTGCAATTTAGCAAAGCATCCCTACAGAATACTATCAATATATGGAACATATGTTAGTATACATTATTTTCACTAATGTAAAGTTTTCATTTAGTAACAAGGAATTTTTCTTTTTCTCCAAGTGACAAAATAAACAAAACATGTTCTTTCCTTGCATTGTAGGACATACACTGGGAAACACTATATGTGACAAGCTTTTTTTCTCCCCTAAAAAAAAGCTGTAACATACAAAATATTGTGGTATTTATCATATAGGAGTTCCAGAGAGCATTAAGTGAAGAGGTATGTCCCCTAGCACCAATACTATGAGAGGTACAGATAAAAATTGGCAAGTAAAGCCAGAGATGAAGAGGAATGAGACTTCCCTGATTTACCAAATGCAGCTTTCAAGATGCTTAAGAAGGTGTCATCTGCACTTGAATGCCTGCAATACTAAGTTTCAGCTGGTCTCTAACAGGAATCCTAACGTGACTGAACCAAACTTGGCAGATCTGAGATAAATAACCACCCTTGATGGAGAAGGCAGCCCATATCTTCAGTTCACTACTAGTAAGTTGAAAAGCATTGGGGTTTTTTTCCTTACAGCTGAGTAATTTCTGAAGCAGCCACCAGCTTTAGGACAGAAGCATCTTCATTTTATATAAATCTTTACCTTGACTGTAAGTCACATACAACCAATATATTACAGAAATACAAATATAATGGGAGTATCTGTTTTTTGTACCTGTAGGTCATTTTGCTGACATTTTATTTACACTTGAGGAAAGCAAACAGTTAATTTCAACAATAGGCAAGTTCAAAGTCATCTGCAAACAGAACTGAAATACCTTTTAGAATTAAAGGTGTCAACTGTTCTTCAAAATACAAGACAAAAAGCTTTAATGGAGAGGTTCTTTTAAAACATCCCTCTGAAATATCAACACCAGGACAGAACATGTAACAGGATGTTAGGGGCAGGGACAATATTCTACCTTCCAAACCCTTTTGCTGCATGAAGAGAACAACCTTGAGCACTGTCAGTGTTGGCAATCTCAAAGCAATTTCTCTAATTTCAGACTTTGCTTTTCTTGCTGCAAGGTATGCATTACAATATTACTTGAAAAATAACTTGGTCATAGTCACTATTAATTCACAGAATCTGCAACATGGAAGCACAAGATCCTTTAATGCATAATTCCATATTGAACCTAGTTTCCAAGGCAACCTATGGCTCAAACTCACAAAAAAATGATTAATATTAACATTACTAATTGTTCCTGTCCTAAGTAGGTTAAAAAAACTCCACAAACCCATCATCTCTCTTTACAAGGATGACTTTTGGTATTGGAGAAACCAAAACAGAAGCAATGTAACCTGCACACCAAAACTAATGCTGGTTACATCTGTATATGGAAAAAGCTTCATTGCTGTCAGAAACTAAGATTCCAGACAATGAGAATGACCTGATCTCTTGTGGTAGCAAAAATATATGTGGGAAATGCTTGTTTAAGTCCTTTCCCTCTGTCTGAAACCCTGACTTTTCCATTAAAGCGTGTTCTTCTATGGACTCCAAGTTACTACGTAACCGTACGTATCAAAAAGCAAGAGTAAAGCCAGGTTTTACCATAAATAGAAGATGCCACAGCCCTTTTAAAATGAAAGTGTAATAAATAGCTGAGCTTACATTCAAACTGGATGCACGCAAAAGGACATGAAACAGGCATTCCCAAGTTAAGTCAGTATAAAATAAAAGCAGAAGCATTAACATTTACTAGCTTAAGTTTGGCACTGCACAAATAGCTGAAAGCTGTTAGCGTATACCATGTAAAGTATACCATATTGGGAGTTAATACACTTCCATTATATTCAAGTGTTTTTACTGTTACTTTTTATTCCATAAATAACACTATGAAGTTAATACAGATATCACAGAGTAATTTGACATGTACAGTTGCTCTGGAAGAACTGACTAGCTCCAGTCAGTTGGAGCTGCACGTAGGGCATAAGCCTGGCTTGCAAGATTCTCATTATTATATGTTTCAGTTTTCCTTTCAGAACTTACAGATTTGGTACAGCTGACAATTCAGAAAAATGCATATAGCACAAAAAAGGAACCCTGCGATGTCATTTTCTACAAACATACTTTCAAAGAAAAGTCATGCTGTAACTTCCTCTTGCAACATTCAAAACAGTAGAGGTCAGAAGCTGATCCTTTTAACTGGCTGCAACAGAAACCAGATATTTCTAGCTACCTAAATAAGCCCATGTTCTGTAAGTTACAAAGTCTGTCTACAGTGGGTAAATTGGAAGGATGATAGGAGAAATTTTACGACAAGGTATCAGAGTCTTCTTCAGAGATGAGCAGCAGCTATAAGCAACAGCAAAGATATACTCTACTTTTTTTTTAAATAAGCTAAGTTGGTCTTGGCATTTAGGTTTGTTTTTTTTTTTAAATAAATCATGCAGGTGCAGTAGCAAACCACAGGAAAACATGCAGGAGTCAGACACTACAGCATTAAAGTATTTTTTAATTCTTACCAAAATAATCTAATTTAGAGGTTAAATAATAAGTAGACAGCTAAAAGTTTACATATTTCAAATGAACCAAAACACTCATTTTATAAAAAGTAGTTTTCTCTGTCAGATTATGATCTCTAAGTTATTCAACATTCTTTAAAACTGTGAGAAGAGATAGGTATTTCTCATCAATACATATATTTATTTTCATTCAAGTACAAAATATTACTGTGATCTACAAAATTGTTTAACTTTTCAGTCACATTTCATATTTGCATAAAGTTCAGATTACTTTCTAGCAAATTCCAGCTTCTGATGAGCTTTTGTTAATCAAAGTTAAATTTTAATGTGAGCAACTTAAATTTGGTAGTAATATTCTTTAGCACTAGTTTTTCATTAGGGCAGCTTGACAGAAGTCAAAAAGAAAAACTGTTGGCAGGAAAACTTCAACGTGGCAGTTCCTTTTAACATGGCAGTTTCTCTTAACATGACAAAGTGATATTAACAGCTTTACCTACTATCTGTTGGTATTTGTCACAACGACAGAATACTTTCTCCCAAAATTTCTGTTGTTCTAGATTTGCTTCTCAACCTACCCTAGACTGTATGACACGTGATCTGTTAGTTCCTGATTATCATAAAAACCTATTTCTTCCTGTTTTTATCAAGTGATCTTAATATCATCCTAGAGTCTCTTTTAAGGAGTATTGTCAGCACGTGTGCGCATCTTGAGATAGTGAAAAATCACCACCACTGCAAAACAAACTATTTTGCCCCCAAAGCAGGTGGGACTCCCACTTGTACATCATAATTCTAGACGACATTGGATTAGTACGAAAGCACAGCTATGTACCAACTGTGATTGGTGAAAGCCCCAGAGACAGCAAGCACACTCATGCTCCAAACTTTTATCAACACACATGGAAACTGCACAAAGGATTTTATGTTCATGTTTCATTTAGTAACTTAAGCTTGAGTAGTTTCAGCTTGGATTTTTCCATTTCAAGTATAATGCCATATTATATAATTTCTAACTCTTGAGACTGATCTAGTCATGAGGCAACTGAGATCAATATCAGAGTTACCATTTGTTCTTAGTTCAGAATCTGAATTAAACTTGGCTGAGAAATAGAGGGACAGGCAATTAGCTAGGTTGCAAGTGACATGAAAGTGGGACAGAAAATGAAAAGTGAAGATACAACAGATACTGAATGGAACTGAAACAAAGGTAAGGACCTTAGACAGTAACACTGATGGATTCTTGCAGATGTCATCTTCAGCCCACTATCTACAGGATATGGCTGTTGGCATTTCATTAGTTAGTTGATGTACTGCAGGGCAACTAAAGATAATAATCTTCCAGGAATAACTGCCAGCCCCCTATCATTCATTTGCTTCCCTGGAGATACATGTTTTCCATTCTTCCTGTTCTGCTGCTGCCATCCTTCACTTTGCTTCCAGGTATCATATCCTTCTAAAGAAGAGATTAATTAATTTCTCCTCCTAAGGGTCCAACAGTATATGATGAAAAGGTTTCTAGGCTCAAGCAGGAAGAAATCAGCCTTGTCATGGATTAAGTCTTGTCTAGCCTCAGCCACCTCAGCCTAAGAACCAGCTATGGCAGATGGAAGCTCAACTACAGCAAAGCATAACTTGAGATGGGGAGCAGAGGGCTACTTGCCCAAAGGACAGAAGCCTGCACTCTCCATGGTCCAACCCCAGCAGCCAGGAAGGTCAGAGCCCATATTCAGGACATTCTCAATATGCTACTTCTGAAGAAAACACTCAGATCAACAGTACTGGTTCAAAAGGGAATGTTAAGACTCTATATATATAAATCTTATAATTTAATAATTTAAGTCTTTAAGGTATGAACATCACACCTTTTAAAAGGAAGTAGCATAAGCAATCTCTCTCCATGTTTTTGTTAAAAAAAATCTAAGATTATACACATGGGATGTAGGTTGTTGGGTTTTTTTGGTTTTTTGAGGGGGAGCACTATTGCAGAACATCTGTGGTATTTGGAGAGGTCACAACAAAGAATATCTGGTTTCTAGGAAATAGCCATTTTAATGGCTACTGTATAATGAATATACAGTGAAAAAGCCAGATAACATATCAATAAGCAAAGTGTTAGTATTATCAGAAGAGCAAAATAATGAAAGCTAGCCAATTCTGGAATTTAGGAATTATGTTTTAAAAAAAAAACCCTGCCATCATATGTGAATGAATTCCTACGTCCATTTTCCTGGGGTACTGCTTCTGTATACTGGCACCACTGCAGTGCCTACCTTCTCTTCCCAGAAAGGTTTTAGAAAAGTAATGCCAGTTGGTGTTACATTGCAATTGAAGATCCATAATCTTGATTTTGCTGCTTTTGAAGATTAATAACTCCCGCCAATCTTACTGTCTCTTCTAACAGACCAGTTCCACCAGCACTAACAGGGTTAGAAAACCCTCTATCAGGGAAAGAAACACCCTAGTGGCCAGGTGTAACCTCTGCTCAAGGAAAAGGTAGTTGTAACAGTCTAAGCAGCCAATATACAATCCAATCTCCTGCTTCAGGGCGTAGCATGGGCAGTGGAGCAGGAAATGAGCCCTATAGATCAAAAAAGCAGCTGCTAAAACAGAACTCATTTAGGCCCCTTCAGTTTTGGAAGCTCTCATCTCTCTCATCCTGCTCTGAAGTTGTAGAGTTATTGTACTTGGAATCATAGAATAGTTTGAGTTGGGATGAACCTTTAAAGGCCATCAAGTCCAGCCCCCCTGCAGTAAGCAGGGACATGTTCAACTAGACCAGGTTGCTCAGAGCCCCATCCAACCTGACCTGGAATGTTGCCAGGGATGGGGCATCTACCACCTCTCTGGGCAACCTGTGCCAGTGTTTCACCACCCTCATTGTGAAAAATTTCTTCCTTATAGCTAGTTGAAATCTACCCTCTTTCAGTTTAAAACCATTACCCCTTGTCCTATCACAACAGGCCCTGCTAAAAAGAGTGTCCCCATCTTTCTTGTAAGACCCATTTAAGTACTGGAAGGCTGCAGTAAGGCCTCCCTGAAGCCCTCTCTTCTCCAGGCTGAACAACCTCAACTCTCTCAGCCTTTCTTCATAGGAGATTGTATGCATGCAAGGGATGAGACACAAGAGCTACACTGGGAAGAAAAATCTGTTGCCCATAAATTTGCTGCTTGGAATGAGGAAAAATTCTGTCCAAAAAGTATCAGTTGAGATTCACAATTGTAGTGTACTTAAATCCTCCTTTGGCTTTCTCAGAGGAAAAACAGCTTTTCTGTACCTTCAAAAGCAGCAGCAGCTAGTCTCAAGAAACACACCTGATGCGTACTGAGAACTACTGAGCATATGGAAGCCTTTCAAACTCAATCAGCATAGGACCAGGGTGCACAGATGGCAACACACAAGTGCAGGGACAGACTGCTTCAAAGAATGCTGTTCTTAAATACCTGAAACCATTACTGTGTAGTACCCCCCAAAAATCAAGTATAATAGTCATGATAAAACAAAGGTTGAATAATAAATAAATCACTGGAAACCGCCTGGAATATACTGGAGGCCTTAAACCTGCTTGTGCTGCTCAATCCAGAAAGGTCTAAGTATAAGGCACAGAAGATCCATGTAATCAAATTTCAGTTGCAGGTGTTTCATCCCAAGAGGAACACAAGCAAAGTTTTCTAAAACACTCTTGATCACAGAGTAGGAAAAGAAATACATGTCAACAAGAAAATAGGCCATTTCAAATAATAAGAAAGCATCTAGGGTTACCTTCACTGCGAACTTAAAAACACAGAAAAACAAAACCAATGGTTTTATAGGCAGCCAAAATCCAGGCACACCAGACAGTTGCTGTTTCTCAGATAACTAAAAATGTCTAGAGGGTAGAACATTTCCCTAACACCCTTAGTTTGATCTCTTCTGACTTAGAAATATTTACTTGGTAACAATCTGTCTCAGCCTCTTTTCAGGGGAGGCTTTTAAGCTCTTACTCTGTGGCAAAAGACACGGCATTAAAAATGTAAATGAAGTTTATTTAGAAGGGCAAATGTGGTAACTAGTGTCCTTTCAGTGACTTCACAGTGACTCATTCTAGACTTTCAAAAAACACATCACTAACATCACATACCACTATTGATAAGAGTAAAAAAAAGTTTCCTGTAATTTGAAAAGATGGAAACAATTTCTTTACTCAACAGTCGGTACTTGGAAAAGTTATTAAACAGAGGTCATAGAAAGGCTTCATTCTAACGAAATAGTGCTAAAAGTTTAAACTGTGGGGGAGAGAATCATGGATTTCCTTTACAGTTATTCTCAAAGCAGTTTTGACTTGGTTAGAGATAGAGTAAATGTGACAAAATTCTCTGAATCTGCCAGGAAACACATCGGGAGGAAGTGATGTTACCCCCTCTGTCCAGATCAACCTCATGAAGAATGCATTCTTATAGATAGTTTTTCCTTTAAGATTACTCAGACCTAAAAACAGTTTCCTATATTAGCAGTGTGGTCTGTACCTCCTCAACCGAAACCAGCCATGGATAATTTTAAGAGGATGCTACAAGTCACCAGCCTGAATAAAAATGGAGGGAGAGGGAGTAAGCTGCAGAATGGAGACTGCAGCTGACCCAGCTCTGCTTCCTCAGTCTGCCTACACTTTCACTCGCCTAGTGCTCCTTACCCTTGCCAGCTGATTGACTCTAGCTTGTAACTGATTTAGCCTTGCCTGATTTTCTTTAAAGCCTCTTTCTCTCATTTAGTCTGTCCTTCCTTCAACTATTGCAGGGAAAGTTTGGTTTTTGTTTTTGTTTTTTTTTTTTTTTTTTTTTTTAAATCAACAAAACCAAAACAACACAACACCAAGGGACCAACAGGACTGCCCATGCGCAATCAGAAGGAACACTTGCTATTAGGCCAGAATTGTAGTGAACCTTGGTAGACTTTCTTAGCAGCTTTAGGAAGGCACACACAAGCTAAAAGCAATAGGGTTTTAAAGGCTTATATCAAGAAGTTAAAAGCATTTGGTTGTTGCAGTTGGAATCTATCAGACCAGTTCAGCTGAAAACAAGAAAGTAATTCCCTGAGGAAACAAACCTGAGGTTTTGCTGATTGACTATAGACATAAAGGGAGACAATATCCATTCCTTCGTCCTGGCTCTCTGTATCTTATAAAAGGATTGGAAAAAAGGAGTCAGAGAGTGCATGTAGCTTGGCCAAAACAAGTCATCGTTTTAGGATGTGAACTTCTAACCTTTGTGAGAAAGCAGAACATATAGTGAAGAGAACTGCTTCTCCCCTGTACTGTGGAGGTACAAAAAAAATAGCAGTCCAGCCACCCAAAATTCATCCTTCATTTGTTAATAATTTGCTTAAGTGTCCTGCTCAAAGCCCAGAAGCCTGCTAAATACTTCCAAGTTTTATAAGCTGAACTGGCAAGTGAGAGAAAAATAAGAAAAGGATAGAGGAGAAAAAGGCTGATGAAGTAAACCTTTGTTTATACATAACTTCAGGGGTTTTCTTTGTTTTCTTTTTTCTGGGGCTTAGGTATATGCAACTTAAGTTAAACTTCAGTTACTCTTCAATTTTATGTTCTTTTTGCTAAGGAACAGCTCATACATTTCTTTTAAGAATATCCACTATGTATTGGAATATTCTTTGCACTTCAATATGCTTACACAAAAACTTAGCATCAGGAACTGAATGCTTGACCAAGATAAGATGACATTCAGAATATATAAAAAAATAAGTTCTTAACATCATAATAAACTGACACCTTGCTGCAGAATTACACCTACTATTAAATGATAAGAGGTCTATCTCCTTCTCCGTCTCTGTCATTATTACTAACCAAAACGAAGAGTGACCCAGAAACTGTGATTTAAATCTAGCATTTGTGTGTGTAACGTCAGATCAGTTCTTATGTGGGAGTAGTGATACGCAGCATTACAAATTTAACACCAGTGTTTTGCACCTACACGAACATTTAAAAGAAAACCACACAATTTAGGTTAAGCATGGCTATGGACCATGTGGACCTGGCACTGAATCCCTAGAGCTTCTTAGAAAAGCACCCTCCCGCTCAAAAAAAAGGAAGGTTATGTGGTAAGTTAACTTCCTCCCTTCATCTTTATCAGCTTTGAAACAATATGACAAGCAGACCTATTTGTGATGCTCCATGTTAAAAGCACAATTACTTTGAGTCTGACACCTATGCCCCAAGACTGGCTAAATGTATTTATGGTATTTAATATTGCATTTCAAGTCATTAAGGCGAATTCAGATTAAAAGGCCCTCTGCTCCCCACATCAGGTCACAGCAATTCCAGTGACAAACTGAATAAAAGAGAATGGGAGGCAGCTCTTTCTCCATTGAGGAAGAGGTTATCTAGATTTTCAGTTTCCTTAAAAAGCAGCTTTTGTTTAATCTCTATTATTAGTTGCATGTTTTATAGTTTGCAAGTTTTGGGAGTTAAGGCTTTCCAGCTCCATTATTACTTTTTTTAGCACAGGTGTTTTGAAGGCCTTTGAGCATGAGTACCCAAAAAGGAAGTTTTGATCATAAGTTTCATATTTGCTGGCAAAACACACTGGTCAAAAATATCTATTTGCTTACAGAATCTTACAAAAAAAAAAAGTCACAGCCCAATAAAAGCATTTCAAGTCACATCTAGAATGTAAAAAAATAAGTAAATTGACATTAGAGGAACTTATTTCTAGTACATCACTTTTGTTTTAAATGTCTTTATACAGTTAATACTCAAACCTCATATTTCACAACTGAAGAAGTTGTATTTCAGGCTAGTATTAAGTTTGAGATCAATAGCTCACCAAAAGCCTAGCAGGGCAAACTCGTTAAATTAGAAACATGAACCGCAGCCACAGAATGACTTCAGACTGTATACAAAGAAAGCACAGCCAGTCTCATTTGTGGAGAAAATCAAGAATCTTACTAAGAAACAACAGATAAGAAATCATTAACAGGTGATCATCGAAGAACACCAAAAAGACTGGAACTTGAAGTGCACTTTAGTAGGAAACAACAAAAAAAAGCCACTCAGAATATGAGAAAAACAGGAAAACATAACTAAAGAATGCATCGTGCAAAGTAGTAATTGTGAAACGGAAGGAGAAATTATGTGGATAAACAACCGAACATGAGACTGGGCAGTATCATGACAAAACAGGGATAGTGTAATCTCTGGATGTATTAGCCAGTCATGAAATACATGACATTACTGCACTTTATTTCTTTACCTGTCTTATAACAAGATATTATAAAAATCTGCATGCAATTCTGGCACCCATAGTTTAAGCAGAAACATGGAAAGAAAATAGAGCACTATAAAATGATTGAGCACTAATGATTTGATCAGTCAAACAACAGAAAACCAAGTCAGATGTATTTACATTATAAAATGAACACAACTACTTGGGCAACAGCTATCAGAAAAAACAACTGATGGGATCCACCATTTCTTCATTTCATAAAACCAAGACTGGAGTACTTTTTGTGAGACCCCTATCAGTCTAACAATGGAAGCAGGATGGCATTTAAAGTCTGTGCTAAAGTGAAAATAATGCAAAATGAGTACTGGCTCCTCACCTACATAATCACATTGTTTGAAGTAACCTTTAAACGTTTGGGGGTTTTTTCAGTAAAATACTAGCACACGAGCAGAAGTTTGACCTAAACTCAGCTATTCTCTTGTTATCTTACTAGATGATAAATGATTCATATGCAATGTTTACTGTACTTATCTAAGTATTTCTAATGTACTGATCACAGCATTATCTAAGCATTATGCGATTAAAAGAAATTATTGCTTTATCTTTTAATAACTTTAGTGCCTGCTGCACTAGAGAAAAAATATTCAAGGTGAAAATTCTTTATGCAAGCTCCATTAAATTTGTTTGTACTTTCCATAAATGAAGGGATTAAACAGATAGAAGTAGTTGAGAAATCATAGAGAAAAGACGGCTTTGACACAATACAGCAAAATCATCACCTTGAAGGAGAGATTTCAGAGGGAAGACAGACACTAGCAATACCAGTTTAAAAAAGTAAACTAGAGATGCACTAGCTTGTAGGTTAGGAATAATAGCCAAGAAAATAACCTTTGCAGATAAACACAAGAAAATTGAGACAGGACAACAATATATGAGTATAGGAAGGACAGACTACAGTAAGACATCGTGATTTCTCAGAGCCAAGAAAATACAAAGAACAGGCATTTATGGATCTCTCATCAAGGAGGCAGTGAGTTCACAGGATAGTGAAAGCTCCAAAAGGAACTGAAAGCATAAGGAGCAACAGTGGCCAAAGGATGCATCTTCAGATCCTACAGTAACATGGTAGCAGTAAGTAACATTTCTGGTTTCAAGATTCACATAAAGGGAGTAAGAGTTTTACAACAAATCTTCCAACACTGGTCATAGCAGAAAAGTAAGCACAGAAAAGAATGGTTGCTGGAATCAAAATGTGTGTACTTTTTCGGACAGAAGATGTTTTCAATATCATCTATTAATTGGTTAAAATAACCAATTACAGAACAAAAAACAAATACAAAAGTCAGTTTAAAAGACTGTTGCCTATAGCGTGGTGCTTGTACAGAAGCAATTACTAACAGCTCAGAAGTATGCCCATAAGATAGATTTAAGGCCTTTGCTCATAAAGGAGGTACAATGCAACATAGCATTGTCCCACTTTGCAAAGCAGTGCCTTGTATTCACAGTAGGTTAAGGAGGAAAGAATGCAGAGGGAAAAAAAACCAAACCACAACGTACATGAAGTAATCAGTATCAAATGACATATTTAATGCCATCGCTTGTTACCTGGATTTCTAATTCAGCAATATGCTGTTGGAGTTCAGCCACAGCTGCAATGCGGTCTGCCTCACGGAGCCGTACTGCCATCACTTCTTCTTTATTCTGAAAGAAGTAATAGATTGAAGCTAACAAATAATATCAGTTTCAGCTGACTAAGGATTGTGCCCTACTTTTACCCAAAATCATGCAAGTAAAGAAAATACACCACTGTGTGAAATATCACACCTATTGATAAGGCATATCCTAAAGAATCCAAATTTAATTTTAACCCATAGAATTGTGTAATCATCTAATATCAATTCTAAACTACAATAATCTAATATCTGTGTAGTTTTGAAAACATGCTGTTATCAATTTCCAGGTCTAGAAAACAGCTGTCTTGTGATCCAAAAATGTTATATTGTAAATTAAGAAAAAGTATCAACATAACAAAGAAACAGCTTATGCTTCAACTTTTGACTTTATATATAAACAAAACCGCAAAGCTACACAAGAGTTACTTATTTCATCATTCTTTTGGTCTAAAAAAATAAATTAAAAAAAACTATCACAGAAGCACAGATATTCTCAACCTCATTTAAGTACAGCTATCTTAGTCACAGTATACAACAAAGATTTGCAAGATGTTTTAGAATAAAATTCTAATGCCCATAACCTACAATCAGACTCCTGGTATAAGTTTAACCTGTAAGTTTGCCTATAAGCGATAGACAATTTGAATTTGGAAAGAGAGAAGGAAATATCCTTATTTCTGTTTTATGAGGCAAGTCATCAAGACTTCAGAGCACAAAACAATTAATATTGTCATCAACTTGGTTCAACCACAGAGAGAAAATAGTGATAGATACTGAGTGAGCAATACTTTCAGCTGGAATACAAATATTTCTGGGGAAGAGAGATTAGGCTTAGGTACGCCTACTTTTATGGCAGACTGGTACAACTCTGCAAACTGTAGTTACCGTAAGTCAGATTCAGTATTTCAGTTATTTTAATGTGTGCTTCGAACTGACAGCACTTAACCACCCTTTATTAGACAGTTTGCTTGAGACTGAATTGAACATGCCAAAGCTTATCTCTAACACCTACTTGAAAACATGCGGTTTGTTTGAAAAAAGATCCCTGTACTGAAGGTACACCTTCTACAGTATCCCATTAACAGCTTTTGTAATCAGTGGAGTCCATTTCAGAGGAATGCATCAGGTACTAGCTGAAGTTTAGCCATTATTGCTAAATTCTGCTGCATGATTGCTTGAATGAAAGTGAAGCCAAACCCACAAGTCCACAGGATTGCATGTATTTAACTGAAAGCTAAAGGAGAGACTCGCCTGGTTTGACTTTGGTATCCGAGATGAGTCAATAGTGTTACTCTAGATAGCACTGATGCTTTATCTACAAAACAGAGCATGTTCTCAATAATTACCACAAAAGTTGATATGGTAGGAAAGACAAGACTGGAGTGGGGGTACAAATGTTATGTTGTAAGTGCTTTAGCAAAACTGATTAGAAAGAGCAGTGCTGTGTTTCAAGAAAGAATTTGAAATTAAGTCCTTGCTGTAGAAGCACTAGTCCGGTATAGAAGGAAAAACATAACAACATGCAACTTGCTACTAAATTTTCATTGCCACTTATGTATTTTAAGCTATCCTTTAAAGAAAAATACAAGCCCCAGAAAGGATGTGCAGAAATTTCTGCACAGAAAAAACAACTGGGGAGTTGAAAATCCAAATGTGTCTTTTTGATGCACCTCTTCAAGGAGAAATACTGCTACCTAGCCAAGTTGTAGTGACAGAAATAAATTAGAGCATGGTTTCAGATAACTTGAAACAATAGGAAGAAAAAAAAAAATCAAACATCAGTTTATAATGCAATCAGGGATAACAAACGTGCTAGATTTAAGGGGATGCAAAGTAGAACTTTTAAAAATATTCGGGGCTACACAAATTTAGCATTTGTCTGAGTTGCTCCATGACATTACCTGAAAGATTATTGAATCTTTCTTCATCAGTTTTGAATACAACGTTGTTGTATATAGGAACATATTAAATTATTTACATTGCAGTACTGTCTTTTCAATTCAACCTACCTGCTATTATCTGTATTGCAAGCCAAATGTAAGTTCATAGCAACACTATTTAGTAAAGTTACAGATACTGAACCTACTTCTCAATGGACTGTAAGTATGACAAGTCTGCTGTTATTGCTGGAGGCCAGCCCTTCACACTTGTAACATACACCTTACATAGCAATGATAGGATATGCTGGTTTCTTGTAAAATGAGTTAGTATAAACAAAGCCAGTAACATTGCAAGTTTTTGGCCTGACAAGCATGACAATGTTTCTCTTTCTACTTTAAACTTCAGCTTTTATTTTTTTGTTTAAATTCACTTGAAAATTAAAATCTCATTTTCTTCACCCAGTGAAATATTAAACAATTCCAAGCAGGAATTTCCTTCATTTATTGGGGTATAGAGGTGGGGAGACAGGAACTTAAAAAGTGAAAGCATTTAGCATGAATCTTAGATTAAGCTAAAAATCACACTTCCAGTAGCTTGAGTGTAGGGAGCAAGGGACAGGAAACAATGACAATCGTTACAAATCAACTGTCAAAGGACAATGGCTTTTTATATGCTCTCGTTTTTCACTTAACTGTAGATCATCATTCAGTTGGAGTCTGAAATTGAGAAGTTTTTTGTGAGTTTGAAACAGCAATAGGGAGTTCAATAACAAGTTATGTCCTATTTAAAGAGCAGGAGAACACTTAAACTTGTGTATATTGTTTAACATTGGTTCATTTTTTGATGACACAGCCTTCTTATTAAATCTGTAAAACATTGCTCAATTGTTTGTATAGTTTATTAGACAATAAAGTCACAATGAAAGTTCGTGACAAATGTCAGAGGTAGAGGGAAAAGGGAATGAGGGGACACTACATTGAAGAAAGGTTGTTTCCAACAAGTTATATACCAGCATCTGTATGGTATTATACATTATATATTATACTAGTCTGTATGATATTATACTAAGCCTCATCCCAAGAAGTCACACTCTAGCCCACAGTTAAACAGTAGAACTCCCGCTAAGGTATCTGTACCAAATTGGTAATATTTCATTTTATATCATAAACATCAACTTGGAAAACATGTTACAATGTAAACTGTAATCTTTTTCTTATCAGTGACTGCAATACAACTTTCAGGATCTAATGTTACTGTATGTCAGTACCACTACTTCGCTGACTACTGATCACTGCTACTTTCAGAGAATCTCTAAAAAAAATATGACTGGTGGTCTGCTTTCCAAGCAAATTATCCCAGTGGGAATAGTCATGTAGATTAACTCATTAGCCAGGTTAAAGACATTAATTAACTCTTTTTATAGTCAACATAAAAAATTCAGAATATTGACTACACTCTCTCAATCTCTTAAGGTTTAATGAGGACCTTCAGTATCAAAAACTAATCAAACGAAAGAGTTACAGGTTATTTGAAAAGACAATGTCACCAAGATTGTAAATATTAAAAACAGTCAGTAGAAGCAATTTCTTCTTGTTTCCTAAAAGCTTGTGATGGAGTTTGATGAGTCAGTAGAAGTTATGTTTTCACTGCACTTTAGATTCAGGTTCCATTGGAAACAAATGGAACTGGCAAGACAGCAAGAAAAATGAAAACCTAAAAAACCCCTGAAATACCTGGAGTAATCTCAGTTATTTACTGTTCTATTTCTTTAAAATAGAACTGAGCAACAACAGTAGTCAGCTTCCTTTTTCTGAAAGAACTACGACTAAGGCAAAACTAGCAACAAGTTGCCAATTACAAGTTACACACTATGACTTTGAGTCGTGTTGGTTTTGAATGGGATAGAGGTAGTTTTCTTCATCGTAGCTAGTATGGGGCTATCTTGTGGATTTGTGCTGAAAACAATGTTGAGAACACAGGGATGTTTTCGTTATTGCTGAGCAGTGCTTACATAGAGCCAGGGCCTTTTCTGCTTCTCACTCCACCCTACCAGCGAGCAGGCTGGGGGTGCATGAGAAGCTGGGAGGGGACACAGCTGGGACAGCTGACCCCGACTGACCAAAGGGATATTCCATGCCGTATGACATCTTCCCTCAGCTTTATATGCTGAGTGTGAAGGAAGGGGTGGGGCACGTTGGGGGTTAGTGTTTCATCTTCCCAAGTAACCATTCCACATGACGGAGCCCTGCTTTCCTGGAGGTGGCTAATTACCTGCCTGCCGATGGGAAGTGGTGGATGAATTCCTTGTTTTGCTTTGCTTGTGTGCATGGCATTTGCTTTCCCTATTAAACTGTCTTTATCTCAACCCACAGTTTTTCCTCACTTAAGCTTCTACGATTCTCTCCCCCATCCCACCACTGGGGTGAACAAGCGGCTGCGTGGTGCTTAGCTGCCAGCCGGGATTAAACCACAACAGTATTGCCTAGATTTATACATTACCTTGGAAAAAAGAAATTACAAGAAGAAATAAAAATCTGTAAAAACTGAGACGTGTGATATTATAGCAAAACTATGCCTATTAATAAGGATGCCATTTCATCTCCAGGCTAAGCGACAATGATAAACCACTCAAGCTACGCTCTCAATTCATATGGTCCACAGAAGCCTTTGATGGAATTGCAGCTAATGCAGTCTTTGGGGTATGTATGGTGTTACAAGCAAAAAACATGTATATTAGATAAAATTGAAAACCAAAGACACATAACAGTGTTCTGCATGAATGAAAACAGAAACAAGTAGCGCATGTAAAAAAGGTTTGGTTACATTAAGGGCAAAACTAAGATGTGATCATGAACACAAATTATATAACAACATCTGCTCTCAAGTGGCAAATTCACAGCCACAGTTTAATAAATGGTAGTCTGATTATTCATATCAGTATTATTTCTACCATACTAAAAAGTATCCTATTTAGAAATTACTAACTATTCAGTTCTAGCTGATTTTATAAAAGACTATTCATACATCTCTTGGAAATAACATTTCAGTAAAAATCGTTTTTATGTCTGTAGCACACAGTGTCTTAACTACAGTGATTTGTCAACTAATATCGCCCTTTTTTCAAGTAAATATCAGTAGCAGTGTCAGGAAAATTTTCATCCAAGTTAAAAGAAAAAAGCTTGAAAGACTCATCCTTCATTTCTTGTCCATATTATGAGTGCACAAGTTATGAAGACAGAAGTTATTAGTAATTGGTTATAGATTTAGTTACAAAATTAAAAGTTTAAATCCAAGATTCAGACATTACATTGGGCTCTCTTGTGTGCATTGTCAGTAATAAAAACTACTCTTCTGCCCAGTGGCTTTGGGTTATCCCCTTCAAGACTGGTTACTCTTAGGCAATGACTATTGTAACAGTCCCTTCTGTACAGCGCTCTGTTCAAATACTACTTTTACTCCCCTTATTCTGAAACTGAACTAATTCTGCAGTAATAGTGTTGAAGTAATGAACTACTTATGTCACTAAAGACAGAGTACACAGTGATCAGAATCTGTTGTGTAAGCGTGTCTTTTTAGATATTATACACAGACACTTTTCTGAGTAGAACCACACTTCAAAGTAAAAGTTTGTCTTTGTGGGACCACAAAGAAGCAGCTCTGTCAAAACCTCAAGTGATTTTGTGACATGGTAAATTCAAGATGGTATTGTCAAATTAGTAAAAGAAAGTTTTAGTTTTGTGATTTCTACTTCTCCACTAAGACACAATTCTATACAACAATAGTGGAGAAGACTAAAAAGTACATATACATTAGCACACAAATAGTCTATTCACTATGTTGTTTACCTTGCATTCAATCTCTGCTTGTCTACGTTTTGCTTCATTCAACTGAGCCAGAAGTCCTTTGTTTTGTGCAGAAAGATACTGTACCTTCCCCTGTAGGTTGGTAACCTCTTGCTCTGCCCTTCGTAAATGGTTACTATTGATCTGATTCTGAAATTTATAACAAAAAAATAAAAGAAAATGCATGTTAAGGAAAGATCTTTGATATTAATTTAACTCCCTGAAGTCTGACAAGACAGACTTACAGATCATTTACTATAAAAAACTTTTGATGAAAAAGCATTCAGAATTTTCTAAGTGTAATCAGAAAAGTTCACATGACATTTGGTTTATGACCAGGATATTCAAATTGTTCTTAAACAACAGGTGACTCATGTAAGAGCATTATTGCAAAGCTCCTGTACATCTGTTTTTCTCAATCTTTTGCTTAGGTAAATCAAAGATTTTGTGAACTCATATCCCAACTACAGCAACAAGCTGATGCATCCAAGAAACACCAGGTATGTCAGAATTACCATGTTCACGTTTCTCTGTCCAGTGAATTCCTGAAAGGAACATGGCACCTTAATTAAGATCAGTGCATTAGTACAAGTCATACCAGTTTTATTTGAAGCTATGCATAGACCAGTACACAACACAAGAACCACTGCATTTCTGTCAAATGATAGCTAAACAGCATGAGCATATACAAAGACTCTATGCATTACACTGAAGTGGGAAGTGTTGAAGTTGGAAGACCTTTCAGTACATGTAACCCAGATAGCAGGATACCTATGCCCCCTACTGACTAAAATACACAGATGGGGAAAAAACAGTAAAACAAAAGCAGTTAGCTGTAGTGAAACAGTATTAACACTTCAATGAAAATTAAAAAAGTTAAGGCAAGAGGAAACTTTTATTCAGTTAGTATAGAAAAAGTGGTGCCTCTGTCAGCAATAAGCCACCATGTGTCTTGCAGTTAGCTCATCTCTCCTCAGTAGCACAACCTTTACATGCTCTGCTGGTTTCTGGGATTGCTGATGCTTGTCAAGTAAAGGTTTTTTTGTTTGTTTAGCCTTTTGGATGCACATGTCTCCTTCAAGTAGCCGTTATTTAGCAGGTATTTTTTTAGCAGGTATTTTATGGGACAATTTCTCAAAAGCCTATGACAAACCCTTCTCAATCAACAGTACATTGCACTTGATTCAACTAAGAGTTTGGTAACATAATATGAACTCATCAACTTCAGTGTACTTTCATCTCACATTTGTTTGCTGAATACCAATTTATTCCCTAGTTACACAAAAAATATCTTGGCAGACTAGTTATTTTTGTCTTTTCTGAACAAATCTCAGCAATGGTGAATCATGCTTTGCTTTTCTGTCACATGAAAGGTAAAGCTTCTGCTAAAAAAAAAAACAACCTGACAACATGCAGCTGTTTTGCTGAGAGTCCACAGTTTAGTAATCACATTCATAACCTCAGTGGATAATCTAGTATAGGCAATTTCACCAGAAGAAAGATGACACTGCCACTTAAAGAATTAGAATTACTCTTATCAGAATCATCAGTTAGGTTTGTGAAATCTAAAACACCTTAAAAGTACTTTCGTTGTTACACCAGTTACAATTTAATGAATTAAGATTCACACACAAAGTCTACCAATTACTCCAAATAAGAAATTTAGAAAGTGCAGTCCTGGAAAAGACTAAAGAAGAGACATTAAAGTAAGTTGGACTGTATGCACTAGATTCTCCCTCCTAGTCTAACAGCATTAAAAAGAAAAAAAAAACCAAACCCCACACATTTTAGAACCAAAATCATGCCTGTAGATAGTAAAAGATCATCATCGGTTATCTACCATTTGACACCAGTTTGCCAGCATTCATCTCAATTCATGCATGCTAGTGTTCGGTAACATACCTGTGTTTCCATCTCCATCATTCTTTGTTTGGTCTCTTTCAGTTCAGCCTGCGTTTCTGCTTCTCTCAATCGGACTGTCATCAGCTCATCCTGTAGCTCATTCACTGTGTTTTTTCTGGGAGGATCTTTCCATCTTCCAGTGGTACGAGCTAGATGACGCTAAAAAAATAGCATGCCATTGCTGATAATGCCTGACCTTTCCTGGTGTTCCCTTATTTCATTTAAGGTCTCAGAGTTATATGGTTGCTATAGTGCTCCTGCTTGTCCTAAAAACTAGAAATCCATGCAAACTTCCTAGTTTTAAGAATAGACAAAAAACTGAAGACAGTCATTCCCAACTACAGTAAGTCAGTGAGTTGCAAGTATATCCTGAGACTTTTGCCTATTTCTAGCCCTTATTAACATTTAGTGAAGTAGGAGTACTGATAAGGTACTTCCTTTCTACCAGAAAGATTAACTGGTAGCACAGGCTCTGACATATATAACAGCTAGGGAACAATTTCTAACACACTTTCGAAGTAAAGTTTCTTGTGGCAGCTGCATTTAAAGATTTTCTCACCTCAGCAGCTTGATCCACAATCACTAGTTTCTACGTGATCTCTAAATCTCAAAATTTCATAGCCTTTTGCTTTATCGTAATTCATTAAAAATAAAAAATTGTTAAAAGTGTATTGCTACCCATACCTGCCAGTGTTCCTCCAAATCTTTGACTTGCTGCCTTAGTTCTTTGAGACCCATCAGAGCTTCTGCTTCTCTTAATTTTACTGCAATCAGTTCTTCTTGTAGTCTAGCAACATTTTCCTCATCAGGGAGAGAACTGTTCCTCTGCAACAAGGACCATCCTCTTAAATATGTATTTGAATAAAACTGTGCTTAGTGAGACCCACTCCAAGAATATAGACATGGAATGATATCTCTTATTAGTAACTGAACTTTTTTAATTACACATCCCTTGCAAAATAAAATCCCTCAAAAAAAAAAAAAAAATCTAAGTTCCTGGATATAGCAAGCATGAATAAATATCCTCCAACCGCCAGCTACAGAAAAAAATTGACAAGGTAGTCTTCAGTATTCTGACTTCCAGATTTCCCCAGATGATACCCCTAACAAAGCATTATTTACACTGTTTTTCACACAGCATCAAAAACATGGAGAGAAATCTGAAAAATTTTGAGCTAGTTGGTTAAAGTATAGCAAAAGAGGAACTGAAATTAAACCTTTAGAGTTACAACTTTTACTTGGACTTACAGGAAAAAGAATAAATGGAAATTTATTGTTTGGGAAGTAGGTCATCTGCCTTTGAAAAAGGAAAAAGATATGTTGACAAAGAAACATTAATATTTATAAACAACCACCACTCAAGAAAAGGTCTTACAGATGAAAGTGTACAGATATTTACAAAAACACATGAGGAAAAAGTTAGAAAGACTAGAGAAAGATAAACAGAAAACAGGAAAACACACAGTCGAAGTGACCTGAGGAAAGTAAAACAGTGACTAAAGTGTAGTAACAGAAGTCTAGGAAAGAAACAGAGGAAAAGAAAAAGGACATAGTCTGTCTACAGTATCCCTACATCAAATTACTGGACACCAAATACTCAAAGTTGAACTGTGCTTCATCACTTTCTACTGTATTTCTCAGTAGTAATTTTCAGCAGAATTAAGTATTTTTGTAGATATGCAATACTGACAGTTGCCAGGTTTTCTTGAGAGTACTTTATTAACAGAAAACAGCACAACAGCCCTTCATTAGTATCTCTGTTTCAAATCATTGGCTTCAAGTATTGGCAAATATAGGAAGTGATAGGGTGTGTTTCTGAATGTTTACATCACTCTCAGTATAGCCATGCAAGTCTTGGGTTACTGAGCAGAGTTTTCCCAGATTACATGACACATCACTAACAGCAGTAAAGAGCTGTATTTCTAGGCATTTGAGGGAGCTACCTTCAGTCACTTTCATGTGCCTGAATTCATTATGGACAGACTGAAATACTACTTGACATCCAAGTTTGTCTGGTACACTGGACTTTCCCACACTGCTCCAGTTTTTTTTTTACATTTAAGTTTTCAGTGTATGCCATCTTCATGCTGATGAAGGTTAAGTAAAGAAGTAGCCTCTTATTGAACTTTGAAAAATACTTTAGATGCTGAACTCCTACCAATGTTCAGTACAGTAAAAACTACCACACTGCTAGCCTGGCAGACTCCCATCAAGCCCCACAGATAATTAAAAAAGTAAAATCTTAACTCCAGTGGGTTAATCTAATTAGCTAGTAAGTTCTGGCCACATTCCTGAGTATACAGCTCTTTAAAAGTTTCCATGAGGAAACAATTTCCAAAGCCAATACAACAGCATCTGAAGAGCGTGCCTTATTTTAGGTCAATTAGTGGGTCCTTTCATTTTTTTCTATTTTATTTTGCAGTTGTGTTTTTCTTCTAAGAAAGGTAAGCGTTTGACAGTCGGTTTGAGTACAGCTTGAACTCTGGCATCAGTAAGTTACAAGCTGGGATGGCACCAAAAAAAGCAGTAAAGCCTTTGATACTAAACAGTGGAGGTATTCTTTCCCTGCCCATAATGGGACAAAGTAGGAGACACTCAAGACCTGGGAATAGGAATGTGTAACTCTTTCTTCCTCCCCTCCCAAACTATTTAGTTTCACATCACCTCAATGCTCACCCTAAGCCTACTGCTCTTGTTGCAGGATATAACTTTGAACAATTTATGTTTACTGTAAGGACTCCACAAGAATCCAAGTTTTACCACAGCACTGGGCTTCAGGAACAGAAGAAAAGTGGTCTGTTCTTCACAAACCTTTCCCAGTGCAAACCATTCTTGTGTTTTTTGCTATATTAACTTCAGGTTTGAAAAGCATCTTGCAGTCATGAAAACATAGAAGAGAAGATTCTAGAACACAGTATGCAAAGAATTACAGGGACCTGTATTCTGTTTCTAGAGCTATTTTAGACAGAAGGTCCTGGTTTGATTTACCTTTTCCACCTCTAGAACTTTATCTTGCATCTCCTTCAGGGCACAATGAGATTCTGCTTCACTCAGCCTGGCTTGGACCAGCTCTTTTTCCAGCTGTAGCACAAAGTCTTCACTGTATCGTGAACTGCATTTATGCTACAAAGTTTGCAGAAATACATTTAGTATGAAGCACAGATTGTTTGCAAGGGGTTTTATACGCCAGGTTTGGAGTGAAAAGTACATTCAAATGCTTAACATTAGGAATACCAGCTTAAGATCAACAGAGTGCTTACCTTATACAAGTCTACTAACATATCCATCCAGGTTGCCAACAAAAAGAACCCTAATGCTATGCCTCTCAAACAACTGCACCTCTATGCAGCCAAATGTGTAAGACCAAACTGAGACCCCCATTAGTACTGATAAGCAACAACTCATGCTTTTATCTCGTCATTACCCAAACTGAAAAATTCTCAAAGGATCTGTGATTTTGTGATATGTAGAAAAAGATGCTTAGGAAAGACTAGCTAATTACAAGGTTAATACAAGTATCTCTCTTGATCCCTACTCACTCTGCTTCAACAGAAGCCTTCCATAATCTTGGATTTAAAATAAAGACGTATGTGCTTCAATGCACAATCGCTTTGGTTTGCCCCTTTCTTCCACTCCAGCCCTTGGCTCTCATTTGCTCACACTATACAGATTCCTTCCAAGATTCTATTCTAGGGCAATCCCTGTGGATTTCTGAAAATTCCAGGCACAAGTAGCAGTATAGCCTAGCAATATAGTTCTAGACAGACAGCATAGGCCCAAGCTACAAATAAATTTGGTTCTTTCCATGTAGGACAGTCTGTGACATCCTTAGAGTATGCCCAGCCAGCTTTGCACACCCACACACATTCCCTCAGTAATAAAACAGCAGTTTAGAACTTAAGGTCACCCTTTTCAAACTTCAGGGGGAAAGGAAAAAACCAACAGTCCTGCTCAAGTAAGTTAATTCACCGTTAACTTATTTCTTGACTGTTGATTAGCTGGAATTAAAAGTGAGATCTACCCTTTCACTCACTAAAGCAAAATTTCATGAAACTCCATCTTTCAACAAGTACATCCAACTGAAGTCATACTAAGCATTTGTATTCAAAAGCTGCATCTTCTTCCTCCAGTCAACAGTTACAAAATAAATTTTATTTCTTTCTTGGGTCACTTTAAAGTGACTTGAGATTCACCACAGATTGTCAGACTTGCTTGACAGGTGATGCCATCCTAAATCAGCATTTAAACTTCTGGTTTAGGAGAAAAAAAAAAAAAAAAAAAAAAGGGGTGTCGAAATCCCCAAAGCATAGCTACCTAGCTACTGTGTATGCACAGATAGCCTGAAAATTAAAGGAAAATAATCTAATACATCTTTGGTGCCAGTAACTACATTGTGAAGAATAAATACTATACTTGGATTCATAGATGAAGTTTTATTCAATTAACAATGCAGCTTTAAAATCCAGACAGTATTCATTATACTAAAGATACAACTATTTCTCACTTTATTTTATGTTTGCATGAAGCAATTGTTTTCTGCATCTAAAAACAGTTGACGAAATTACCAGAAAAGTCTTCAGTTCCATACACTTTTAATAGGGTAGGACATTCCCTAACCTTCAATGCACAAACCCAAGGCAAACAGGACGAAACAAGAATTTACAACATGTAACTACATGGTCAAGGAAATGTTTTTTTAATTTATTTTTATACTTCTGCAGGCCAACTAAGCCTTTCATCATGACTTACAGTACAATCCAAATTCAAAATCTACACTAACCTTAGTGTTACAACTCATTGTATTTCTTATATATATCTATCTATGTCTACAGGGAGCCAAAACAGAGGGCATATATAGAAAGCATTAAAAGGCAAATACAGCTCATGCAGGCAGTCTTCAGTGTCATTGAGACTATGCATTTAAGTGCTTATCCTTCTTAACTGCAGTTGAACACACAAGGAACACTTAATGTACAAAGATCATAATATATATAATATTAATTATCCCTTATACAATACTAATTTAATTCATATTATTTTCAACCCACAATGGTGTCTTTGCCTCAGCAAATAGTGGAGGTAGCCCCAATTTGAGTGTAAGGACAGGATGGGTGGACAATGCTGATTCATTTCTACAACTGCTTCACATGATACGGGAGCATGAGTAGCGCGCACACATGTAACATGCAAATGCAGAGAACAGGCAACAGCTTTCTTATTCCCTGGCTGTTTGTACAAGTTCACCAGATGACACACACAGCAACTTAAATGGACTCTATGTTTCTTGTTCCAGATTCTGCTTATGATACATATGGAACAAGAACAAATGCAGTTTGCTTTCCTCAGGTAAGAAGTCCTCTTGTACTCACTAGGAAACTGAAAGAAAACAGCAGATTTGAAGAGCTGAACATATCCTGATTTTGCAACAATGTGTAAGTGTACTCTAAATAGTTTTGGACTACAAAAAAAAAATCTAACTGACATTTGTCAAATAATAAGTAACGGAGGGTGTAAGAAAAGTTACTTATCCAGTTTTCATGCACAAGTCATGCCTTTTTAAATCTGTCCTTAGACTTCACATGCCTAGGGAATGTGTTAGGAGTGTTTATCTACTTAGTCACAACAAACTTTATATCAAGTTTTGATGGACTGGCAAAAAAATACCGCCAAGGTCAAAACAGATTTAAAAAACAATATTCACCTGTTCAAAGTCATGATTTTTTGCTCCTTAAAAAAAACCAATACACAATTTTAATAGTTTAGTATATAAAGGTAACACAAGTTTATAGTCAAAACAATGTTTGAAAACTACTTTAAGGCTGCCTTCGTTAGCAAAAAAACTGCTTTTATATACTTGCCTTAAGCCCTAGAATTTATGACATAAACCACAATGTGAATCCAGATTTCCAGGCATCAGCCAAACATTTTAGCCACAGTAATACTGTTCTTCTTGGCTGTGTTAGAGATGTCTGTAATATATAGCACTATAAATGCAGTTCTACAACCATTTACGTTTGAAAGAAAGTAGTCCTTGCCTGGCTTCACACAACTAGATTTATTTTCCCCCAACTTTTCTTAAAATCTCAGGGACTGACACAACCATTCCTAATATTATTTTGGCCAATGACAGATTATTACATCTAATTACAGAATGCTTTTCCAGTACTCTATACTGAAGGGCAGCTAACACATTGTTCAGCAGCTGCCCAACTAACTTGGTTTACACATTTAAGCACTAACTGTAGTAACTTTACTAAATACAGTATTTTTATTTTCTGCTTTTTCATTGCAAATCAGAACATAATATAAAAAAATTTATTGTAAAATAAAGTGAAGCCTTCCATAAGGTTGTAACACACATTTACAAGCATATATTCCCTATATCAATTGTTACGCTTTTAATTATTGTCAGTCATTTTAGCATGAGTTCCTAAAAAGAAACAATGCATTATGGAGTTGCTGTAACAATAACCAAATACATGGCTATAAATTACCTTGCAAAATGCATATGCTTCCATCTGAATGTTTAGTCAATTAAAATTCTATCTTCACATAATATACTTGAAGAGCCTTCTTAAAAATAAGTCGTGAAACAATTTTAGCTTGAACTGTGTCTCATTTCTCAGATTCCATTTTCAAGCATTCAGACTGATAAACTAGGTAATCATTGAAAATTATAGTATCACTTGGAAAGATTGAGATTTGTGTTCCTGAAGTATATTTAACTGGCAGAAATTGTTAGGTTGTTCATTTTAATATATCCAGCAGAAGCTACCATTTTCATTTAGAAACAATAGGAGAAAAAGAACAGAGAAATTCCTTCAGCACATAATTCTCAGGTGTAGGTTAGAATAGGCTGATTACCCTCACCATCACTCTTAGCATGCCTCAAAAGAAAACCTTCTGTATTCTGCTGAAGTCAGGCACAACTTCCTCTATGCAGTTCTTGATTTACTAGCAGTATGAGGAAGAAACCACCTTCCTGTTAATCTTTTGGTTACCTGCCGCATCTGGAAGCCTTTGGCAAGTTTCTGTATGCCAAAGACAGGTTAGTACCATTCTCTTCAAAAACAGTCAAGCAAATGTTTAGGTAGCTGAAGCACTGAACTCCAAGAGCACTTCAGAATATTGTTAGCTTTACAATTATTTTTTCCTAGTTATAAAGAAACCGTACAGGTTATACACTGTTTGTAAAAACCTTGCACTGACAGAGTTGGTCTCTACTAAGATGTGAGAGTTCGCATCCACAGTAAAATTAAGCGTGAAGTCTCCATCTCAAACCTTTTTTCTACTTCCTATTCCCCTTCCAAATGACCTTAAATATATTCAGAAATATGTAGAACACATTTGATGGCACTTTATGTTATTTTTTGTATGATCATTAGTACTATTTTCAGGGAGCAGTACTATAGCAGAACTTCCCTTCCTTTGACTAAAACAATCGTAAGAACCACCTCTCTAAGTAGACTCAACAGTTTGTAATAGTCATTCTGGTTCAACTAAAAACCCCTATAAATACTTCAGCGCAGGAAAAATTAAAGTTGCATGTGATTTGGGCTTCTCATTATGGACTTCAGTCAAAAGAACACTCGTCTATCTCTGTATTCAGCCTTACAAAGCAGTGCTGCAAGGGAGAATTTCTTCATACACACACATGTCCTGCAGGCACTTTCAATACTTACCTTTAAGCCATCCAACTTGTGCTATCAAATTTCATAGAACAGACAGAATAAACTCCAGATAATAATTAAACACAAATGCATAACCTTTTTAAAAAGGATATGTTAGCCTTCTTAGAAATACTATGGTTTAAATAATATTTTTGCTACCAACAACAAACCCTTACCCTTATTTCTCCTGCCTCATGATTTACTTGTAAAAGTGGGCTATATTTTGTTTTCTTTTTCTCTTTTAAATCTTTTAAAGTGTTATTCAGAAAGGGCAGCCACAGGTTATCCTTAGGAAGTTCTTTTCATACATTCCATTCATAAATTTATACCTGAACTTTAGTTTCTATCACACTGAAACAGACAACTCAAGACTGGAAAAGACGTAGAAAATATGTAGGATAGATGCCGTACCTTTAAATAAGTACAGATATAAGTAGCTGCAGAGTTTAAGTTCACTGTGCAATTATTTTTGCTAATAATAAACAAAACTGAAATAATTGGAGAAAATACCCACATTAAAGCAAATATTTTTAAGACAATACTGGAGAGAGTATTGCCAAAAGCAAAGCTACTGGCACTAGGAATTGGCAAAAAGATTTATCGGTATATTCAAAGTGAAATGCCAAAATTCAAAAGACACTGATGGCTTTCCACTAGGTGGTGTCTTCAGTGCATGTAGCTGTTCACATTTGTTGCTCCCATTTCCATGCTTGGAAATAAAGTTAAAAGCCATGTTCAATTACAAATCTTACTAATGCAGCAGAATCTAGGAACTACTAATTGAAACCATCTTAACGCTTTCACCACATTGTCTAAAGTTAATTCAGATGGTCCTCAAAACCACAGTACTATTCCTTACACATCAAAATTAGTCAGCTACTAGGCACAAATCCCTCTATAACCAACAAATGGATTTACAGCCCCAGTTCCACGCATAGTCAGACTATTTCTTATAGTCACGTTCACATTTAAATGGGGGAAAACAAGGCTGCAAGCATGCAGGGTAGGAAGCACGGCTCTTACATTAACTGCCCATTCTCACATTTTACTTACTCTCCACTCCTGCAGTACCTGTCCAATCTTCTGCCCTCGCAGCTCCAATCCAGCCAATCTAGCACCTCAGTCTCTTCCCATAACTTTCAACTGAGTACAGGTAAGTAAGATTGGTGCCTCCAAAAACACATGCCAAAAGCATGTGTACTACTGTAGTCAGACATTAAACAGCTGGCTACCCAAGTCTATAAACATTTCTCATTTTATTTCACTTGAAAGACTACATCATATCTAAAATTTTGGAAAGCATCACTAGAACATCCCCATCTTCCTAATCATAATTTCTTCATGTTTTCTTCCCTAAAGAAATTGCTGAAGTTAAATAAAAGGCAGCATTACACATTAGAGGAACAGCTCATTAATCATAATCATAATCATAATCACTCCTTGCAACTATACAGAAAGACGTTCTTTTTTTACACTGAAATAATAAGCTATTTCTATAGTGTTTGCATTTAAGTTCCCATTTCTTTTCAGTCTAACAGTAGATCTCATCTCTGCCTTCCAAGACGATATAGAAGTCTTACCAGAGCTTTGGTGGAAGACATGTAAAACAAACTGCTATATTGCCTGTATGGGATCTGGTAAGCAGCTGCAGTATGCTGTAGTTCTGAAAAGTCCTATTTCATACACCTGAAATGCCCAGGGCTTCAGACAAGTACTTGGATACCACTTAGTCAAAACAGTATGAGCATATTCACATCAACATTGCTGATGCACAGTTTATTCAGCAAGTGAAGACTACTGAAACTGCTTCCCTCCCTCTCAAGAGAAGATACCGAGCACTTCCTAAGTGGCTTAGAGAAGGTATCTTCAGTCTCACAGGAACGGTCTGAAGCCTTGCACTTTATACTAGCTAAAACACATAGTACATACAAACACAGTACTACATACAGCTGCTAAAAGTTATTTTCCTGTTCTAGCTGCACATAAACACACACCTTTTAATAAAGGCCTGTAGTTCCCAACTCAGGGACAATACCCTTCTGTTTTTGCAAGCAGCCTACTTAAGAAGCATGCTAGGAAAAAAAAATAGGTACACAGCAGAAGCGTTGCCATGGAAGAGACTGACTTAAATGAGAAGCTAAGTAAAGGTACTATGAATCAAATCTCAAATTTGTGTGACACAATTTGCAATGGCTAGATTCTTTGCATTAGGAGGTACTAACGGTTATATGTGGTTTTTTGTTAGTATTTCTTTGGTGGCGTTTCGGGTTGGGTTTTTTTAGTACTGTTGGGTTTTTAGCTTGGTGTGTTTTGTTGGTTTATCCACATAATCCGGGGTTATGAATCTCATCTATCAATAACAGACCGAAGTATCACTTAGTCCAATTTATGTAATCTTAAGAATGCAAATCACAATGAACAAGCAATTACAAGAACAGCACAGAGACCATGTCATGATGAGAAAAAATAAACACAAGTGAGTGAAAAAGATGAGATGATGTGCTGCCAGGCTCCTTACCCATTGCTGCTGCTGTTGGAGCTCCCTGATGGTATTCTCAGCTTGCTCCAGTTTAGTAATGGCCTCATCACTCTGCTGTTTGATAGTGGCCAGCTCCCGTTTTATGAGGTAGTTTTCCTCAGCCTCCTGGGCCCTTGTCACTTGTCCCTTAGGACATAATTTATTTTTTTTAAGCAATTGAGGACAAATCCAAGACAGACTGCCTTTGTGATGCTTAGCTGCTTATTTCATCAGATTGGCTTTGCAAACAGCATAGAGTACAATTGGTAGAAACTTTAGGACAAGGTAGTACTAAACAGCTGCTTTAGTACTTTATTACAGAGTTCAGCATCCATTTAGCAAGCACAATTGCGTACCTGCACTCAATAAGATTCCTTTCATGCAGTATTACTCAGTTGTACATGCATAGATTTAAGGTTGCAATATTCAATTTCAGTGTTAATACAGTGTCATAGAATCCTTTTGTCATAAGAATTTGTACCAAAAAAATTACATTAGGTTAGGAAAAATATTATAACGTGCAGGTATTGGGTTTTATATTTTTAGTAAACAAAATTAAACAAGTTTCTAGCAAGAGATTAGCTCTATATTTATTCCAAATCAGCAAGGCAGGGATA
This sequence comes from Phaethon lepturus, assembly GCF_000687285.1. Classification (NCBI taxonomy): domain Eukaryota; kingdom Metazoa; phylum Chordata; class Aves; order Phaethontiformes; family Phaethontidae; genus Phaethon; species Phaethon lepturus. Next base: position 33,523 of record NW_010528279.1, on the reverse strand, counting down.
GAGTACAGCATGCAAATATGCATGCATTAAAGCAGTCTGGGGGCGGTTTTGAGAGTAGGAAGAGAGTCATACAGTAAAAGACTATACCTGAATCAATCTATCTGCCAAGGAAGCACTTTCCTACAAAGGAAAAATTCAGATAGGAATAAGGAAAAGAAAAACCACAACAAAGGGGTGATAACAGTGACAAAAAAGACAAGAGCTGAGAGAAAGAAAATGCCCAACTTCTACCCATTTTCTCTACAAACCCTTTTTGCAAAATTAACAACTATTCATATGAATTAAGGCAACTCAGCCCTAAAGTCCCAGGAAACAGCCTTCTCTGCAATAGATTTAACACAGTCCATCTTTAATACAACAAGGTCTCAAAGCCAGATTTCTGTAACGCTTGAAGTTCAGCTACAGGAGAGTGGGTATCTGAATGGCATACTTCCCTAATTCACAAAAGTTATGATACGTTATCTGATACTGTCTAGTAAATAGATGGAAGATGTGGTCTATGGTCCATCCTCAACATGAAAGGAAGGCACAATTTGAGCACAAATGAAACTCCACTAAGCACTGAGGCATTCATGCGGAACTACAGCTTCCAAAAAGATGAAGCAGGAAAGTTAAATGGTACAAACTGAGACACAAGTAGAAAATTTCAACTGTGACAGCTAATAGTTTGTTTTACTGAACTCTTGCAGTAACTCAGTCGAGCAGTTTATAGATACTCTTTCCTTGCCAAAGTTTTGCAAGAAAGAAATTTTCATTTACGCACTGACATGCACTATATTACCCTCCTCCTCCAAGCTGCAAGTTTAATTTTTACTCTATCACCCTTGAAAGCACTCAATTTTGCAGATTCTACAACAGAACACATCTATTCACAGATCATCTTTGTCCTTGTAACTTTTATTAAAATTGAAGTTCAAACTGGTTGATAAGAGCTATTATTTAGAAATTAGGGCAAGACGTTTGTCATTAAGATACACTAAGGAAATAACAACTAAATCATTCAGGTTAGGATAAGGAAAAAAAAAATTTTTAAAATAAAAATAAGTTTCCAACAGAACTGAATGTGTTTGTTCACACTTTATGATCTGTTTTTCAAATGCTGTGATAATGATCTTCAGAAATTCACATTAATAGAGAGTATATTCCCATTTTGAAATGTTCTAATTCCAGTCAGAATGGCATACTCTGAAAGAGATTTCTGAAGTTTTAAGTACAGAATTTGGAAAAGCACTAGCATCTGGCAGTTCATCATAGACTTCCTAACATAAAAAAAAAATCTGACCTCAAACTTCTGCAAATTCAGCCTAAAACAGGGATATTTACTATTATAAATTTGCCAAGAGCATTGAAGAGATTCACTACAGCTTCAGACTTCTTAAAAAAAGTCTGGTCTTCTCAGTTAATTTTATCAGCACTTCAATATTAGAAACAAAGATGTTGATAAAATTGTATTTTTGATCACAACTTTCACAATATGTCCTCATTATGTGCATTTCTCCAAGCCAAACTCAGAAACCAATTAATTAGAATTTGACATAGATTGACTGTTTTTTTTTCCAAGAAACTGTAATGGATTTACCATCTGCAGTGTGACATCTTTCAATCATGTCACTCTAAATTGAATCTTTACCATTTTCTTCCCTGTGAAACATGAACAACTGTTTACCACTCACAAGAGCATTCAATTTCATTTGTTGGAAGACAGTTGCTATTCATGGTTAAGATGGATAAGAATGTTCCCATTCTAGAGCAGACCAGCCCAGATACAATCTGTCACAGGAAGCATGATACCAGAATACAGGAGAGGCCATTGGAGAATGTCTGCATGTTGGCAACGTATTGACAACAGTTATCATGCATACTTTTAAAATTATATCCAGTTACAAAGAAACCTAACAAAACTCTACTCCAAACTAAATCTGTGAGAATAAGTCTCAAAAGATATTCTCCCCACCATGTACCCAAAATTGCTACAAAAATTCAAAACTATGTAAAATAAATTAATGGCAGGAGACTTCCTGTACTGAACGTGAATGCTGCAACAATACTCCTCTACAGCTGTATTTGCTAGCGATGAAATAATCTGCTTTCATCTCCATCTCTCCCTGGTCATTGGTAGGTCTGTCATTTTGCTCCTACGTAAAAACACCCAGCAACTTCAGATTTTCAAAATTGAGGATTCTCTCACAATAACCTCTTTTCCACCCAAGCAGTCCACTATTTCATGTGGTCTTCTGAACAGATGCTTCTAATCCAGAAAGAAAACAGTACAACAAAAGTTGGGTATGTCAAAATGTTTGATTTCATATTCACTAAGAGCCAGACATAACAGCCTTAAACATTTACAAGCACTGACTCTAACTGCTTTGTTAATACCATGCTATTTGGCTAAACACTATTAGTAAACATCACAGATTAGCAGGAAAAACAGTAAGCTATAATCCTGAGATTCCCACTTCATATAATAAAATTGCCATCAATTTAAATATCAATTAACACAGATTAAATCTAATCACCACCATACTTACTTTTTCTAATGTTTCAATGCGCTGTTTTAAGAGTCTGTTTTCAGTTCGTAACCTCTGGAATGTAAACAGTTCAGAATTATATTTCTCAAGTTATGAACTGGAAGTCAAGAACTGATAAAAGCCAAGCAAGCTAACAATGTTCTTATCACATCTATGAAAATCAATAGAAATACAAGAATAATTAGTGACCTTTTTAACATTCTCTTATGCGATGTACTAACCCAAAAGATGAGTTTAAACAGCTTGATAAAGCAAAGATGAGAAGTCGTCTTATGTTAGATGAAAGCAGTATGTCTGCAGGTGAACCACAGGGCTTAACCACACATTAGACTTGACAGCCTCCTCTTCATAAGCAGAGCCGGACAGAGTCTTTGTGGTTATGAGACATGAAAGTGCACTCCCTGCACTAGGACAGGCTAATGAGATAGCTACAAGGTTTCCTTCCTTCTCCTCCCAATAATGTTAAATTATATAATAACATTTAATCTGTAAGGTTATACTGAGAATTATTTACATCAGATGCCCCAGAAGTGGGAAAGAATTGTACTGAATTGCATTTTACTTGTGCATTTCCTACAAATTCTAGCAGTTGGCATTCAGATAGATAAGATCTGTATCCCTAAGAGCATTGGAACAGGCTGCCCAGGGAGGTGGTGGAGTCGCCATCTCTGGAAGTGTTCAAGAAACATGTGGATGTGGCGCTTCAGGACATGGTCTAGGGGACATGGTGGCGCTGGATTAATGGTTGGACTTGATGATCTTGAAGGTCCTTTCCAACCTAGTGTTTCTGTGATTCTGTGAACAGAGCCATGGCTATCAGTTCAGTAATGCTTTATTCTGCCAGGCTAAGAGGCAGACTCAACATGCTTGTTTTTCCATCTTCCTAAGACAGCAGGGCTTCTTAGCAGAAGAGAGCAAGTCAGAAATAGTTTATGTAAGGTCCCAAAGCAGTGCCTAGGAACAGACAGCTTTGGGTTGCTGGGTTTGGTTCGTTGGCTGGGTTGGGGTGGGGAAAGGGTTGTTGGGTTTTGTTGTTTTGGGTTTGTTGGTTGCTGGGTTTTGTTTGTTTGTTGGTGGTTTGGGTTTGTTTTGGGGGGGGGGGGGGGGGGGGCGGTGTCAGGGGAAGCAGGGAAGGATTTGAAATAAGTTAAAATATTAGAATCTAAAATTACAATTGTCTTTTAGATTATATTCTGCCCTATTCTGCAGAGTCCTGCAATTTTTCTGATTTGAGATGCCATTCCAGCAGGTCCTAGTGCTGCTAACTGCCTTGCTGCCCATTATATAATAATTGCCTGGAAAAGCTTGGAACACCTTTGTGCTCCCAGGTGCATATTTTTCTGAAGAACTGATGACTTAAAAAAACTGATATTGAAAGGCAAAATGACTAGCAAAGGGCAGGAAGAAGGAAGGCTGTAACTCGTTCCCTCTAAGCTTTGTATACTACACTTGCCCATCATTTCTCCCACTGCTTTTTCTCGTGTAACTGGCTAAAACCTTATGTCACAAGGAAGCAAATCCAGATCAAGCACCATGCTGTGAAAAAAAAAAAAGTGAAAAAGGCAAAAAGCCTATTTATGTCACAAAAGCAAAAAGATGCAGTGATTAAGTAAATACAAGAAGTAGGTCAGTTAGTAAAAAGGGAAACAAACAGCACTCACAGGGTGTGTTTTTTCCACATTATGTATCAATTGCAGAAGCTCCAAGAGAAAAAGTAACTGCAGATAGAAGGCACTCAATCTTGGGTCCAATGCATAAGAAAAATCAAGGTCTCAAAGTCTATGACAAACCACTGAAGTGCATTCTGATAAACTCTACCTTAACACGTTTTAAAAAACTCCTACATCTAAACCAGCATGTTTGGAACCTCTGATAAATGAGGCCATCTGTAATCAAGCTTTAGACAGCAGAAAATGATGGGAACTAAGTACAGCAGAACAAATATTTTTCTTTAGGTGTCCACCAGAGGTCTCAATTTCACTTATAATTGTGAAATATAATTCTCACTAGAAATGTCCTTTATGAACAGATGTCCCAAATACAAATGCTGAAAGAAAAGAATTTGGGGACTTCAATTACATGTCCTGCTACATATACAGTTCAAATATATAACCTCACATCTAGGAATTAAAATGATCCATAAATAAATCTGTTGAAGCTCTCTTACTTTAATTTCAACTTGTTCTTCCATTTCTTTTGTCTTTATTGTAGTGTATTCCTTTTCTAGCCTAAAAAGTAGAAACAGTAAATTATGATCAGAAAAATTGTGGATAACTTACCTGTTGGTATAACAGCTAACAAACAGCAGTAGAAGAGAGATACAAATTATTGCTATTGCCTCTGTTTAAGTGGCCACTTGAAATGCACTCCTGTAAATACTTGGGCTGGACATTAAAACTACGTTTAAACACAAGGACTTCTGTAGATATGAGCAGACTCTGAACCAGCACTCCAAAGTGCAGGTGTCTGCTTGTGTATATTTACAGTAGCAATGATTTGGAGCTACTCTGTAACCACTCAGTGTAATTATACAATAATCAATTCAATTGATTCAGCCAAAAGAAAAAAGGCTTGGAACACCTGGAAGACAGAAAGATGCAAAGAGATTTCAGACAAGTATCTTAAACATATAAAACAAATTGACCCCTCTCCAGCAAACCACAAAATTGTCCTGACTGAAAAAGGTGGCACCAAGAAAAAGCAGAGATAAACAATGCCTCTACAGACTGCAACCAAGGAAGTTTAGAGTCAGAATGGCAGGATTTTAGACTACACAGACTTATACTGGCTTTCAGAGAAAATGTTTTTCCTGAAAGCTTTGTTACTACTTCTGTTTTAAAGAAGATTGCTCGCTCCACAGCACTGATCATCAGCCACTGACAGAAGGACTGGCAAATTCAACTTGAAAGACCCTAGCACAAACTGCAGTGCAAGAACAGTCAACGTACAATATATTACAACCAACTGGAGAATTGCCAAAACTTAACCCTGGAAAAGTACCATATGTGCAGCTTGGCTTATCAAAACATAATTTACCAAAGGCAGAAAAAAGAAGACATGCAACTAACCTTAAAAAAAAAAAAAAAAAGTAGTATTATGCTCAGGATTTCAAACCCCAAATGCAAGTTATTTTACAATTATCAATGGTGTTACAAAGTTTCATCAATTTATATTTTAAACAGCACTAATCTTGCCCATACATGCACTCTTTAGTGCTGTGAATACTTTTGCAGCTCCTGAGAACTAAAGTCTTAAGAATTTAGGCCAGATCATAAAGTTTAA
>NW_010528279.1:0-27677 GCF_000687285.1 Phaethon lepturus | reverse complement strand
CAAAAAAACCCAAACAATATCCCTCTCCCCCCAAAAACAACCCCCTACCCCCTGCTTTTGCTATTCAGATGCTGTTTACAGAAGTGCTGTAATTCCCCATAACTTGCAGCTTTCTTCAAAAGCTTTTTAGGTTATTTTTATAAGTGAGATATAGCTCTATTTTATGTAAGAAAAATAGCAAATACTGCTTTAGAAGAATTTTCTTGCAGATAGAACTTAAGTTTTAACTGCTTATAGTATAAGCCACCAAAAAATTTAAAGATGGAAAATTCAAAATGAAATACTGGATAACTAGTTTTAAAGATAATCAAACAGTAGCTCTTAGCAACAGTACAATCTATTTTCTCAAAATGTTATACCTACTTTTTCATCTTTTTTGCATTGTATTTGACTTGGTAAGATGCTTGGATTAATTTGTCTGGACCACTGTCAAACTGATGTGGAATGACCTTTTGAAAGTGCTAAAAGCAATCAGAGCACAAGATTACATATAATTAATAGCTGCAAGGAAATACAGACACACATTACATGTTTCAGACACCTCTTACAGTTGTTATAACCTTAATTTACCTGTAACATTCCTTCCATGTCAAGTTGCAGTAATTCTGCTTGGTTCATCTGAAGTACTGCTAAACCTACTCGAAATACTATCTCTAAACCCTGAAAACAGAAGTTAAGAAATATCCAACAATTACTCATAGCATTGTCAACAGTACAGAACAATTCTAGTATTTGCTAATGTTGGAAATCTCACCTAGTTTCTCAAGCGAGCAAAAGGGCTACTGAAAAAAAACCTCTCAACAAATTGGTTCTGGGTTCCTTATTTTGTCCCAAGGACAAGTAGCCCAGCTATTTTTCCTGATGCCACTGACCCACCCCCTACTCAGAGAGGCTCGTGCTGAGGTAAAAACTGTTGAGTGACTGGTGTTCTCTGTGTCAGCTTTATCAAAAGTTTTAATTATACACAGTACAACTCCTCCCCACGTACTTCTCAAAAAAGCCATTTTAATTTCAGACATGGTACAATGCAATTAAACTATTTAAACAGATACAAGGGAATGTCTCACTCATACATACTATCTTGGACATTCTTGAGTGTAAGCTGAAAGGATCCACCTTTCACTTACTATTTTCTAAAAGATGGTTGCAGAGAAAGAGTGAAAATGGACCATAAGCTTTGGTTTGTTACCAGTTACAGCCACGCAAAGCTCTAATCCTAAACATGACTTAGATATCTTCATGATAGTGACACTGAATAATTCCGTAAGTTTCTCTGGCTACTGTTCATCATCTGGACAATGTAAGATGCCAACACTCCCTCTTCTTGGCCTGCATGTCCCCAGAGAGCTTTAACTTCAGCCTGAAAGCAGCATTAATTTCCAACCCAAACTTGCTACACTACTGAGAAACTCATGTCCCTCTTGTTGCAATGCCATTGTATTGCATCCAGAACCGACACATTTGCTCACTCTTCCACAGGCTTAGGGTACAAAGCTGCTCTTCCTTGACAAAGTACACACAGAGACATCTTCCCCTACAAAATAATCTGATAAGCATAAGGACTGAAGAGTATCTGAGATTTGCCCATCACAATGGGATTTATACCACTACCTAAGTAACTGCTTTTAACAGCTACTCTTGAAATGGAACATGAGTATTGAGTAGTTACCTCAGACATAAAGATATCAAATATTCTTGTTGCAATTGGTAGTGGAAAAGTTGTAAGGAATATAGTTAAAAACCATGACGACGCATACATAGAAGTGTGAAAACTCTGAGACTGAAAGTGCACATAAAGCTCTGGAAGATGTTCCTGGAAAAGAGGAAGAAAAAACCCATACATTAAGCTTCTGCTGGTGGTTTTAGTATGTTCATGTTTTTGACATATTTTGAATAAAAGAAGAAAATAGTTGATATTTATTACAGACAGAAGCTTCATAATGCAGGAGTAGAAAAAAATACTACATCATTATCAAGAGCCATGCAACAAAAGTCCCAGTACAGAAAGCCCAACAACACATCCACCCTCCAAAGCACAGACTACAAAAATACATCCTAATTCCACACAGGGAGTGACAAGCTTGTAAATCCCTAAGATGCATCTAGAGTAAGCTACAAAAAAAAAAAAAAGAGCTGAAAATATCTAGGGTGTGGCCAGAGACCTATGGCTTAGTTGCTACTTAACATCTCACCCCCATCAACACGTTTGGAACTGGATCACAAAAGACAAACCTATTTGCCTCTATCAGGACACAGAAAACTTTTTCTTCCTGGACAGGCTGAATCTGAACAAAATTTTAACCCTACATATGAGAGTACTTCCCAGTTTCCATTTTTTTAAAAATAGCTATAAATTGACTATGAAGACATTGACTTTCAAAATCTTCAATCCAAACAGAATTAGACATTCATATGCTCAAACTGTGGTAATACAAATCCTCATGCTTCAGTTGTTTAAAGGTGTTTGCCAAAGGTTAAAAAGTAGACCACAGAGCCGCATGCATTTACTTCAAGTTCTGAAGCTAGCTACTGCCAGGAGAACAGCTTATTAGTGACAGACATGCCTGTTCTTGACCTGCAATTCCCAAGTTCCTTACTGATAGCTACTGAAGAGAAGGTTTGATAGATTTTGTATGTACCTGTATCATGCATTCAAACTGGTACATACAAAGGCCCAGTTCAGCCATGCTTGGTTTAAAGAGTTCTCGTAGTCTGTAATCTTGCATTAGTTTAACAAACACACAAAATGCCTCTTCTTCTGGCATCTATAATTAAAAATAAAGAAGCATAGTAAAAACTCCGGACAAATATAAGGATATACTTGGACTAAGTGCCTGGAAGGGTTTAGGGTTGGGGTTTTTTGTGTGTGTGCGGTGGGTCTTTTCTGGGTTTGGGTTGTTTGTTGTTTTAAGGGATTTGTAACCAGTTACTGTAATGAACTTTTGTATATATTGAATTCTGTCAAGTGATTTATAAGCTGGAATGGAGATCTGCAAATTTCTTATAATATACCCTACTTCGCTATAAAACAAAAGGCAGTAATACAAAGGGAGCGTTAAGATTATCAAAGTAACTGTGAACCTGTGTTTGAACTCTGAGAAGATTCAGTATAATAGAATGGACATAAGCTCATTAATAGCTGAAACAGCATTCACCAAAATAGCTTGCAAGTCTGCAGTCCTACCTTAGCTCAGAGAAATAAATGTATTCTCATGCTCAAAGATGTATCTTCTTGGCAAACAGAACCATAGAAAATGAATCTCATTTGATTTGCACAAAATGACTAAGGAAGACTACTGTAAAAATTCCCCATAAACCACCACAAGATATTATGCATTCTAGCAGGGATTCTAGAGGTTCACATATTTTTAATATTATGTTTACCTGCATAAGCAGTAATCCAACTATAAAAGCACTTCCTTGACAGTATCCAACCTCACGATCCACCAAAGAATAAGCCTAGAAAATAAAGTTTTAATACTCTCAACAATTAAAACCTCATTATTAATAAAAAGTAATCATAGTTCATGCTGTTATTTTGCTACTAATTTACTCTTCTTCTCCCAAATCCAGTAAGGACAGACATTCTATTCAGAAGTTTTAGTCAGATATTCTAGTTGCCTCCTGCTGCTACAAAGGGTATGAACTCAGCTCTCTGAGAGCCTACAAAGCTAAAACTAAGTCATACCTAAAACAAAAAATACATGCAGTTTTCAACCACGGGAATGTGCCAAAAGGTAATGGAGACAGCTGGCATACAAACTGCATAAGGCTACTACTTTTATAGGAGACAAACCTGACAAACAGCAGTTCTTTTCAGAAAAATTGTGCTGCCGTTTTATTTACAGGTAGAGGAAACACGGCGCTCTCCATGCATGTTGCATCTTCATTTCAGATCATGGAAGTTACTATGATTTGGAAACCTGTCAACTTTGCTGTTGAAACCAAGTTGCATGGAAAAGTCTGCCTTTCAAAATTTAAGCTCCAGTAAAATGAAGACAAAATAATGCAACTGAATTTTATGGTGGCATCCTTATTTTGTGCTTGGGCACTGTAACGACTGCACATTAGCTTGTACCTGCCATTTGCTGCTACCACTTGCCGGTTCAGAAATGCTGGAAAACCAAATGGTAGTTCTGGCTGACAGTGTTCTTGTCTTGGTCAACACTGTTTACTTCACGGCACACTTTATTCCATTACGCTGTCAGCGGTTAGCATGTGTTTTAAGGCAAACTGAGTAAGTTTTTAAAAATCTCTTCTAAAGTAAAACCATGAACTATAGGAATACCGTATTGGAAAGCTATCTTTGAAACTGGAATGTAATGTTAAACTGTTCCAGTGTCAAGGAGAGTAAGTTTAAAAAAACTTCAACACATGAAACTGATGCAAGTTCGCTATATACAAGGGAAATTATTTTCCAAGCTTTTGTGCACTTTCTTGCTAATGTATTTTCAAGGGCTAAATTACTGACTTACCTTCATTACATTAAACAAGACCTCCTGTCCAAGGCTGTCTTTTTCTTTAAAAAAATCATGTTCAGGGTATGTTCTAGCAATGTCCCTTCTTATTAATTTCTCACAAGGAGATGTCATTTTCAGAAGCTCTGAATACTGGTCCTTAATTGGCATGCTTTGAGCACTGCACAAAAGCTGCCAAACAATTGCTCTGAAATGATGAGGTATCCCTTTTCGAACAAGCTCCTAGAGCACAAAAAGAGACACAAATTAATTTCTATTTCCTGAAAATATAAACATAATCCTAAAGAACAAAACACTTCAACAAATTAAGTTCCTCACAACTTCAGAAAATGTTTACATTTCATCACAAACCATTCATACAGTTTATAATGTGTAAGCCTCAATTTTAGTGTGAAGGATTGTTAGCTAACAAAAGTAAGGTGACTGATTCGTTTTTAGTGGCTAATTTTGTCCCCTATTCATAGTAAGCTACTTGAAAACTGAATATTCAGTTGATTTTAAATGAGAACTCTCATTAGCCAAATACAGTTATTTTTACATTTCACAAAAGGTGACTGAAGATAACACCCTTAGTTATATTTGTAGTAATTAAGATAGAAGAAATCACCAATTAAAAATTATTTCCAAGACAGGTAGGTGATAAAAAGTGGAACTAGCTGTAGCACTGCCAACTGCAACAAAAAAAAAAAAATTGCACAGTACTACTGTCAAAAGTAATTTGACAAACTTGACAAGTTGTGTCTAATTTCTCTGGTGTGCCAAAATACTCTTTTAAGAAAGTACTTAAATGTAGTTTCAGACACTGGACCAAGACAACGTTAAGTTTACATCTTCTGCATTAACTAGATTTACTTTATCTTCCCTAAAAAAAAAAATCAGCTAGGTATTATACAATTCAAACCTTCCCAAATCAATAGATCTAAGAACCTGATACTTGTCTCTTCAGAAAGCACAAGCAAAAAGTAGTCTTGTTGCTTGATCTGAAAACCAAGGAAAAAAAAGTACGTTTCAGGAAGTTTACAGACTGTCTTAGCAGTACTTTCTACGACTAGGATCAGTCTGACCTAGAAGATTGTCTCTTCAAGACAAGAGAGTTCCTTTAATAATTTTTTTGTACCTTAAGAACTGTTATCAAGTACTCTGTCTCCTAAAGGATAGTTTCTTTCACTAGTTATTTATTCTGAAGCCAGAGTAATCGCCTACTCCACAAAGCTTCCTCTTTTTCCTGTTTGGTCCAAGTATTTCTCCTACCCCTCCAAATACTAAGATTAATTAATGCAACAGTGATAACTTTTAAAGAGACTCTTGCTTGAAAGTTTTGGGTTTGTTAAGCTTGACCTCTACCACAGGAGTTTTGCATCACTGACCTCAATTTTCTAATAACCTTAAGACCTCCAGCCTCTTCAGAACAAACCTATTAACGCTATTCCAACTATTTGTCCCATCTACAACACGACACCCTGTGTTATTTCCTAAAAGATTTCCAACTCCAAGATGACAGCCTAACACATCAGCTTTCCACATCTGTCTCTAGCTATCATTTGTCAACAGTGCACCATCAGATTGTAGATCAGTCATCTAAAGCCTCAAGGGCTACTAATAACAAAGCATTAGCAAGTGGTTTCTCGCCTTAAGTTACCATGCACCTGCTTGACAGAGTAACAGGGTTAATACCTCCAATATTGCTAAAGGAACAGCAGGAAAACGCACCTACTAAGCAGCACTAAGATGATGCTATTCTACACAGTACTATGCACACTGAAAAGCAGGACTTAAGTCATCCTTCAGAATTCCTCCATAAACAAGAAGCGAGTTCTGAAGTGGATCAAGGACATACAGATGGAACACATCACCTCTGCAGGGAGGTATATACACATATGTCTAAAACTTAAAACAAACTTACCACATATCTAATAACTTAAGACCAGCTTTTACAGCCAAGACAAAGATACCTATGCTGCTAAAGTCATACCTACTGGCACAAGCAGGAAATAGGTATGGATGTTCTGGCATTCCATCATAAATGCAGAATGACACAGTTTAGGCTGACTTTCGACAAACAAAATAAAAACAAAAAAAAAATTTGAGAATTATTTAACTGGCAAAGGAAAACTCACTAGCAATATAATTAAGTATTTACTGCAAGTTAGTCAAATACTCCCCAAATTATACTTGGCCAGCTGTAAAAACAAGTGATACTTCTGACACTTTAAAATGTTCAGATGCAGGCAGTTAAAATGAATTCTATGCAACCAGATCTACTTATTACCATCTCACTTCACCTTTCTCTTGCCAGGTTCATGTGGCCTTCTTTTCATGGCCTTTTGGGAACAGCTTTCCAGAAACTGTTTTCCCTATGCAAGCAGCAAGTCTTGAGTTTTTCTTCCCTTGTTTCCCCTTCTCAAGTTATGTTCTCTGTTCACAACTGCTTCACATAAAAGATACTTTACTTTAGCCCATTGTTCTGCCTTCCCACAACCTATTCATACACACACATTTCAAACTGCTCAAAAGACCTTGAAATTTGTATTCTGCACATAAAACTACAGAGTAGAGCCAATAAAGAACCAAAGCAGAACAGACTTGCCTACAAACAAAAAAATCCCACGCTGCTGTACTTGCCGCCTCTGAAACTTGGTTATATTCAAATGCCCTAGATGCTTCTTAGTTTGAATTTAAAGTGTAATTGAATTCCACTTCTGTATATGTCCACAACTAACCCAGACTGGAGAGACAGTGGTCAAAGTTTGTCTGATCTACTCAAAATTTAGGAACTGTGTTCTTCTGCTTAAGGTCATTCCGGGGGTCAACACACTTGGCATGCACAAAAATCTAAACTTGTCAGAGTCTCATACAGTAGAATTATAAACTCTTCTAATAAGAATGCTTTGAAAAAGGCAGCTGCTCAGTGGGAAAATAATGATCGCATCTAGCTATCAGACACTCTCAAATGGGTTTTCAGTAATTCCATTTTGGAAACATGAAGCAAATTTTCCCTGTATTCATGGGAATCTCTCATTAGAAGTAGACTGAAAGCTCTAGCATTCAAAATACAGTAAATGCGTCTAGTTTTCAGTAAGAGACATTTGCTGGGCGAAACTGTTAAAGTTTGGTTAACAGTTACATAGGAAGCACTAAGCCTTAAGGATAGAATAGATTCAGCTGGAAGCTTCTATTACATATTTATTTAAAAAAAAAAAATAAGACCAACAGGAAAATAAAACAGTATCACTTCTACCGCATTACAAATACATCCTAAAAAATAGTGTCCAGCTACTACCTTAACTTGCTTTTCTTTCTTTTTCCGTACATCTTCCCATTCATTCACAATCCTCCCCCATAGGATCCATGAGTCTTCTTCTAGGTGGCTGAGATTGCTAGAAGCTGATGAACTAGATACAAGAGAAGACCCACTATTTCTTCTTGACCCATTTACTGATCGCAAGGATTTACTATCTGTTTCCAAGAGTCTGCAAAGAAAGCACACAAAAAACCAAATTCACGTTCTTCTAACCACAGGACCACGCTACTGTTTGTTTAGAAGTCAATTCTTCCAGCCTCCTTTCAAAGAATGCACCCAAAGGTTCAGTGAAACAACTTTTCAAATTTAGTACAGATGGATGTTGGAAAAAAACTGGTCAATGTTACCAGTTTCTTCTCAAGGTCTCAAGTAATTCTGCAGGCAAAAGAACAGCTCACATAGCAGCCTTTTAAGAAAAGGATTAAAACGTCACATTGTGCATCAACAACACTAAGAGAAGTGAGATTTTAAAACAAGCATTTTGTGGTCTCATGAACTAGATCTTAATAAAGATATCAAATTAGAGAAAGTATGGGAGCATTGCAAGTCCAATGCTCTTTTACACATTCATCCACTGGAGATTAATAGCCCTAACAGGGAAGACATGCGAGTTTTGTTTTGAGGAGTAAGTACCAGCAAGAGGGTTTTGATTTTGCTGGCAACAAAAACCCCACAGCTGTTGTGTATTAGACTGACAAAGAGAACACAGGGAAGTTAAATATCCTCAATGATAGTGTCAAATGTCGAAGTACTGCAAAAGAGACAGTAATGTTAAAGAAAAGAAAAAATTAGCCTCCTAGAAGTCCACCTGATTACACTTTTTTTAATTGACAGTGTAAATACAGACAGAATAATTAAAACCTGGAGCAATTTTAAAACACCTGACATTTGCTGACAACTGCTTACAAATCAACATGGTGTTTTATAAATGCATGGAAGTCTCAGACCTAAGAATGGGGAACAGGCAACAATAGTGGTTAGTATAGCTAATGAATATGTAATAAAAGCTAATTAATGAACATGTAATTCAAGTCCAGATGTGAGAACTTCTGGGGTTATCAGGGAGCAAGGTATGCACACAGATGTGCCCAGTGCTGGACAAGTTGCTGAAGAGACTTCCCTGTTAGCTGGTCACTGTGGCCATCAATTTTGCAAGGAGCTGGGGATTCTGGGCAGAGAGGCATGCCTCATGTATCCTCAGCTAATATTGAGCCCCATCAGCAGGGGGATACTTTTTAGACCACGTTAGGTACAAGCAAGAATTCAGACTAACTTGAAAGAGCGTTTTGTTATATCAAGAGTTTCATTTGTGCTTTAACTGGCAAGAATTCCAACATCTGTAAATAAGAGTGATCTGGTTGAATAATTTTTCAATGCATCTGCACAAAAGCTACACCCCCCACACCCTTCCTCCCCCCCCCAAATTTCAGCAAGGTCAGGATCTCTCTACAGCCACCTGTCATCAAGGCTCAAAGTGCACCAGGAACTGCAGAGCACCGCTGCTCAGGCTTGAGATATTTAATGAACTGTAACTGGAGTTATATTGCACCTGAGACTGTACACAAGTCTCACCATACCTACAATTTTCAAGCGCTCTGCTACGATTGAGAGATTTATACTAGCTTTCCGTGTTCCCAGCTTTTACCTACTGGTGTTTATGGAAGCTAGGGAAAAATTTCATTAATTTAATTAATGAAGACAAGTACAGTCTCTGCAGTAGTATTTTGTTTGAAAATGGTTAAATAGTAGTGCCTTTGGAAAAAAAAAAATTCAAGTGTTTTCAAGACCAATTTTAAGTTAGTCTATATTAAGAGAGTGCAGAAAATCTTGGTTTGAGGAAAAAAATTCAAAAATCCACTTTTAATGTTTAGAAACCTGGACTACAGCGATCCATAATGAAGATTTACAGTTTGGAACTCCTCCTTTCAACCTGAGACAGTGCCTAAAGATCAAATTCAAAGTAATCAGAGGAAAAACAAGCACAAAAACATTACGATTATAAAGACAAGGTTTTAACTAGTCCCTTTTCGTTTTCACAGCTTTCTATAGAAGTTATGCTAAGTTTCTGTAATTTGACCTTACCTGGATAAACTCATTGTCCTTAGATTTGAAAATGGGCAGTTCTTTTTACAGTAAGTATTGAGTTCTGTGGCATTTAGTCACTGTTTTCTTTCACCTAAAACTTTATAAATGATTTACTAATGCCAAACAGCTCCACCAGGACTCTGGACCGAGCTACCTCATTATTCTGAGAGGACTTTCAGTATAATTGGATTACAGAATGTGACAAGACACAGCTTGATACAATGAGTTCTTTCCATTTCTAGCTGTTTAACTAATTCTTACTCTCTTTATTGAGAAAGCCAACAATGAAAAGGAAACCTTTAAAAATATCAGTCACCAGCAATTCTTCCAGTAAGCAGAAACAAGAACAGTTCCCTGTGTTCACAGTACAATTCCTTGTCAACAATGTGCCACGATGCCAAAATGCAGATTCAAACTGCTCTGAAGCTACGGTGCACTCAGTAACAGCATCAAATTTCTGTATTAAAGTGTAGTACCTCATGAGAAAAGGTACACTTGGTAAGATAGCCTCTAATTAGAATTCACACAGAAAACTACTATGGGATTGAACAACAGGTCTGGCTAAAATTAGATAAAAGCAGAGAAGATTTGCTAACTTGTGTACTAAATGAAGAAAACTGGCTTGAAAAATGAAGGCTAGTAAGCCTGAGCTCACATTCTTCTTTCAACAAGCAAACCAGTCTAACTGTGAGGCTTAATGAGACAACTCTAGATGGAGAGACATTACACTCTAACACAGCAAGTGGTCCAAATAACTGATATTACTGCTTTTCAAATAAAAGTTAGTCACTTTGTCATGAACAGAGCTGAATGCCTCAAATTAAATGCAAATTAGGTTTCTGAAAAGCACTCTAACTCTTTCTTTTCTTCTTTTGATATATTTTCATTTGCTACTAACACAGCAAAAATTACACATAGTTCGTCTTCAAATGAGACACAACCCCATAAGCCACAAGAGGATGAAGTGGTTCTAGAAGCTGCCTTCCATTCTCAGTCAAGAACTAGACAGACATAACAAACTCCCCATAAGCTGTATTGCTGTTAGGCTGCAGAATACGAACGTGAGAGAAGACATGCCAGGGGACACAACAGCATTAGCCCCTCCTCCTCCCAGTTACTCTTTTCCTCTACTGAAAGTTACTACCTTCATAACTGACTCAGCAGAATAAAAAACACCCGAGTACCTCAGCTGCCCCAATGCAAAGTCCAGCATGCTAGCAGAAGCTAATTTGAGCTAAACTATCAAACTCTGCATTCACTACAGCACAAGGGCTAGCAATCTTCAGTAGGTATCAAAGCCCTGCAGCTATCTGCTAAGTCTAAAACCTATCTGGCACTCAAGCTCTCCTTTACAGTCAATGCCTCATGAAGTACTGAAACATACTTGTCAAATATGACCAAATTTTGCAAGAGGCCAGATGACTTAGAAGTCCTGCCTCGAGACTGCAAATAAGTATGGGTTCTGGCAATTTAACCTTAAGAAATCATACAGTCCAATTTTATTTCTTAGTGAGATTGCAAATTTGCAATCACTGTGCACATCAAGAGCAACTGATCCAACTGAAAGTTTCATCTTAACTGTAGTTGGTGCAAATATACACTCACAGAAATGCTGCCAAGACAACAGTTGCTTACTATGCAAAAAAAAAAAAAGCCAGGATGAATGGAAAAGACTGATTAGGAATTTACTTTTCATGAAATTAAGACATTATGTATCTTCTACCATTAACATAATAGCAGGATGATTCTTGCAAATAAAGATGGCTGAACACTGTTCCATCTCTAAACAGATGGTTATATAGTGGAAAGCAAGAATAGGGTAAAAGTGGGAAAAATGTAGAGAAAATGGAATTTGGAAATCTTTAACATTTCAAAAGGTTAATAGAAATTATAGTTTTGATCTAAGAAGGTGAGAAGGTGACATGAAAGTTTCATCCCTGAGGTACTCTGTTTTAAATACAGTTGGACTTTATGATCTTAAAGGTCTTCTCCAGCCTAAATGATTCTATGAAACTGGATACTGAAAAATCACATGGGTACAGTGTAAATTCTTAGGATTACAGGCAGCTATAAAAACTCCAGTAAAACCAGGAAAGACAAATACATTTTAAAAGGGTTTTTTGCGGGGAACTCTAAAAACACAGCACAAGAACACAAGTTCTTAAACCTCAGGGCCTTGAAATTGAAATGTTGTGCCATGAAGTTCTACCTAATCCCCCTTTAACAGCCCCTATGCTGAAATTGTAATAAACAGATTTTAGTCTCATTACTATACTTAGAAGACCAAAAAGTTTTCCATTCACCTGTTCTGTTCCTCAAGTTTAGCGAGTAATTCCAAGTCGTCCGGACTCAGCTGTGTTGGTGAGGATGGTGATAACGCAGGCGTAGACAGAGTGGTAGAGGAGGATGTAGTGTGTAATGAGGCAGATGGACTTGCCACCTGACTGGCCATTTGACTGACAGTGTGCGATACAGTGTTCTTCACCCATGAGAGAGTAGAGCTTAGCTTTCCTGCAACCTTGTCTGTCGCCACCTGTGATGACAAAAAGAGGATGCAATAGTTGCCTTTTAATACTTCTTTTTCAGCAAACCCGTGTCACTGAAGAGAGAAAAAGTACAATATCCATGAAGTAACATAAAGATTATTTATTTCTCCAGAACACCCAAAGCTGTCAGAAGCAATGCAAGCATCAACAGCAATACAGTATTATAGGAAAATAATATGCAAAAATGCTGCTAATCCACAAAGACTCAGAGGAATTCCTGACACATACTCACAGAGCTCATTTCTGTAATACAGAAATACCACAGGATCCACGATCAGCTCAGACTTCCCATTATGAAAATAAATAGAAATAAAAGCTTATTTTAAAACATCTTTATAAACTAACCATGGCACAGAAACTGTAGAAAAATAGAGAAACAGTCAACTACTTTACCAATGGACACTGGAACAGTACAAGTACATCAACATAAACACTCCAGGCCACCCACTGCTCACCTTCATTAATCCCTTCAGTGGCAGGGCAGAGGAGCAGGGGCACCATATTTCTAACCTACACCACAGCAAGAGATCCTCTAGCATCTGCCAGTGTACAGAGAACAGTCACAAAGAATTTATTCCTGTCAGTCTACAACAGCTTCTGAACATCTTGCATGAAGACCTCATGCTGCCAGCTCTTCTCCTTCCTCGCTTTCTCTTCAGGTCACCCTCACACCAAGTGTCCTTGGCCTCTGATCCCACTGCCAGTGCCTGGACAATCCTGGGGTTTGAGAGGGGTCCTGAAGGAAGAGTAAGAGATGCTACCAGAGCAAAAGGGAGCTCTGAGCAGACAGTCAGGGAAACTGTGGGACCAGGAATGAGGAGGCTAATTGGGACTGATCATAATCTGCTGCTGCTTCTTGACCAACATTATGGGGTAATGCAGCCTAATAAATTCACTGATCACTAGAGAAGAAAGAACAGCAGCCCCTGGAGTTATTTGCTAATGAACCCCTCACCAGAGCTTCCTTCAGCACTTTGACCTACGGTGATTCACAGAGTTCAATTCCTCCCCTGGACCAACTCAGAAAAAATCTAGGTGCACCTTAAAGAAGAGCTAGCTGCCCAGCAAAAGGTTAAAACTTCTCAAGACCAAGGCTGAAGATCTTCCTTTGAAGTGGTGCTGCTGGCAACTATTTATTTTGACCTTTGGTGACTTCCTCAAAACACTGAATTGCTCAATGGTTGTCACAAACAATTCTGCAGTACAGCCTACAGTATAACTGCTAAGATACTAAAGACACTGAGCTACAGGAAAAAAATCCCTCCCAAGATCCTCTACTAGAATCCAGTTAAAGCAGAATTTCAACCAGAAAAAGTAAGTCCATCTCAGCACACCATGCATTTATCTAAAGCACAGTATATAGACTGAGTGACTGGTTGCTAAAGCAGAAGCTTTTTAATACAATGCCACAGTGAATTCTTCTGTGAATCAAAACCAGCAGTATTTTATTTTCATTCCATATTAAAAAGAAGACACACTGAATGCCTTCAGAAAACAAGACAAACACTACAGGCCAAACAAAACAGTGGTACTCAGTCTCCCTACTTCCTCTCCACCAGTAACATGACATTTAAGAGCTCTCCTAGAGGACTGCAGAAAGGTTTCCTATTTCCATATCCTTAACATTCATTCTGGGAACAGTAACAGATTTTGCTAGAAACCTTCAGATGCAGGGATACAAACCACAAGTGGTAATAGTAAGGTCCCAACATAGTGTCAGAAAGGTTCCAGTTGGTTCTGATGTCACTGATGGACAGGAAAGCTCAGGTATATGTTTTTTTTCAAAAAACACCACCACATGATCTTTAAAAAAGATAATCTTTGAAAAAAATCCCTTCCAATACTAGCCTTTGACACCATCTTTTATACAAGAGGAGGAAGAAAAATTGCTAGAGGTTTCAAAATCTTAACACATGCATTAATATTTTACTCAGTCAACATTCTTTATTCTCCATTGCTATGGAAGAATAAATTATTGCTGTTTCACTTTGAATAAAATAGCATTATGATAAAGGAAACTCATACATCTCACTTAGGACTGATTATTTTCTCAAAGGTTTTAAACTGCTTAAAATATGACAAGTAATGCAACTATTCCAAAAATAAATGTGTCAGAAACAGGGCCAATCTTAAGAACACAGCAAACATGACTCCATACGCAGCAGGTATTAAGAGTCACCCATTCTAAGAATATTACATATAAATATTAGAACAGCAGTGTAATACCCTATTAGTATAGGGTGACTAATACCCTATGTGACAGAAACAGGAAGAAGTATACAATCAATTTTTATCTCTTCACAAAGTAACTAGGAAGACTTAAGGTGAAAAAATAAATCCAAGCTGAGTCTGGTTTACACAGGATGAGGCTCATATTCCAGTTAAGATAGCTGAAGCAGGGGGTAGGGGACAGAAAGCAAGAAACTTGCTGATGCTCATTCACCAACACATCATTAGGCATTAAAAAAATTAATGCAAAAGTTTGTAGAAACCAATTATGAGAAGTACACGAAGAAAAAGTATGGTCAAGAAAACCATGCAAGATAACAGTGAAATCAGAACAATGGGACTAACACCACTCCTGTTTCTAAAAACAGTTCAGAGTTTTATTAGAATGTATTCAGATAATTAGTGCCAAAAAAACCTCCTAGCCTGAAAGCATTAACACATATAACAAGCAAAATACACAGTTGCAAAATGTTTGAAGATCAAATGCCTCACAGTGGAGTTTGTATCAAAAACACAAGAAGAATTTGTTAGGGGAAAACAGCTACAGCAGTCACCCAGGGCCAAGCTAAATAAAAAAAAAAATTCTGATGTAACTGCTAACTAGTCAAGACTACATCCCTTTTGCCAGGCTTTTCCAAGATTTCCTAAAAATCTCAAGTCAGCTCTCCAATTGCCAGCATCTGTGTAGACTCCTGGACTTAGACATGAAGACATTTAGTACCAGCTCGTTATCCTTTTCCCTAAATAGGAAAGAGTAACAGGATTTTCATATTTCGTCATTTCACCTACGTTAATTTCAAAATTTATATTCGGTGACAGAAGATTTTATAGAGTTATTCTTTGAGAAGTGACTTAAGGCCTTCCAGAAAACAGGTCACTGGAATTTGAAAATGATAAAACCTTTCTAGGAGCAACACACCGGTATTCCTACCAACACGCACATGGTACTCCTACACTTGCCCTTCCAACTCTTCACCATTCTCTTAATAAAGAATGAAACCCTCTGCTACATGTGGCAAGCTTTCCAACTCTATGTATACCATTCCTTCTAACAGGGTAGTTATATTTAGCCGACGCTGAACCATAGACCACCACTACTTCCCACCTTTTTGCTGACAATCCCTGCAACAAGAAATCTGTGTCCCACTACTAAAAGAATACATACACATGGTACAGAAATTAATCCTACTGACTCCCACCACTATGACAATATGCACATGTATTACAGAAATTAATCCTACCAACTTCCAAAAGATATGTAACTCTCTCCTCTGACAGCACAAAGGAAAGAGCTAAAGGTTTCACTCTAGCCCCTTCAGAGAAACTGGGGCTCCCCAATTAAAAAAAAAATTACAGAGCTATCAAGTTGTTAAAATTAGTCCTTCTGCCTTTAATTATACCAATGAGAATAACTTCAGTATGAATGATGGCAGATACTGTCACCAGCTACCACCAACTCCAGGAAACACAGGAACATCTCCCTGCTTTAGAGATGTGATTTGGCTTAACACAGCATTCTGGAAAGACTCAAGAAAGCCAGTATTGTTAAACCTTTAATCTTTTATATGTATTTTCAGACAGAGCCTCCTCAAGGCTTTCCTAAACAAATGTTTCTTTTAAAAATTGGTTATTATTTAACCAGTGATATTTCTGCACGCCTGTGGCAGTGCCTTCCTCTTGGTTACAACAATTAGGCTCTGCAGTTACGAAGAGTCCTTCCTTTTGCTGCTCTTCATTACTGCAGAAAAGAGACCATAGTCATGTGCTCAGCTGTTTGTAGCAGTAACAAAGACAGTTAGATATACCAATGCCCATCCCACAACTTTAGCTAAGTCATGGCAATAAATCTACCTACACAAGAGACAGGGCTTTTGCCTTTGCCATCACCCTCTCACTAAGCACGTACACCTACGCTACTTCCACTCTTCTGCCTTACCTCACCACTGGAGCGCTCGCACTTGCAAAGCTGCACTACCCAGTGGCCTCCTGTGCTACGCCGCGTATCGTGGGCTGCAGCGACACAGACAGCCCAAGCCCAGGCTCTGCTCCCAAAGTCTCACTACCTACCAGGTCTACACAAGCTCTCCATTCCTTCAGCTACCCAGCTCAGGCTGGAAGCCCCCAGTTAACAGCATTCTTTGTTCAGCTCACCTCAGACAGTTTTTCAGCTACGCAAAGAGAATTGCTTTCCTTTTGATTCCCAGCATTTCTCAGATGCTGAAATTCAAGCTACATTTGAAGAGTATAAAAGGTAACCTATGTTGTCTGGGAAGCATGCCAAACCATCGAGAGCACCACCAGGATGATGAAGCCGTTATTAGTTATTATTAATGTGTGATCAAAAACAGAGTCAACCCATTTTAAAAATGTGCCTTTTCCCCAGAGGAATCTCACTCAAGAACCTGCCCATTAATCAGACTGTGAACACAAATGCCGCTCCCAGCCCACTCCCAGGGACACCACCACTTCCCACTGAGGCTCGCCAGGTCTGGAGACAAGCAGGCAGGGGTACGCCGCCTTCACCTTTTGCAGGAGGACACAGGGAACTGAGCAGGCAGCATCCAACTCCAAACCAGATATATGCATTCGGGCTCCAAGCTGTATTAACGGCTACACTGCTCCCAGTTTGCCAACAGATTTAGAGCATAGGAAGAGTTTGCTTGCATCTGCCTGCCTAAGACCATGCAGATACCTCCAAAATAAATGTGAATTTTGAATTTGAAAATACTGATCTTTAGAGAGATAAGTGGGACAAGACTTAACTACTAAAAGACTTTCTGCTGCAGTTTCCAGTGAGCAAAACAGAACTACCAGCAGTTCTCACCAATCTGGTCAGTCACCAGGGAAGGCACAGACCTGCCAGCTATGTACTTGAAGCTACTGCAAAGATAATAAATGTTTATATTGATATTGTACACAGATACATATGATGTGCAGTTTATATATGCCAATTAAAATACAGAAAATTCAGTATCCCAACTTTATGTTTAGTATTTTTAATTAGCTGCTGATTACAGCACTTTATTACCAAGAAGCAGTGCGATATTGTGTTTAGATGTTTGAGTTACTCAAAGGAATACTGCAGTGGAGCAGCATATGAAATATTTTAAGTAAGGCCAGCCCAGGGTAGACCACAGCATCTCACACCACATACAATTATGTAAATCCCTTTCCCTGAGAATCCTGAGGTATTTTTGGGCTTACAATAAGGTGCTGCACAATGTTACCACCACATACTTTTACATTTGCCAGTCAGACAATATTTGTTTTTCTAAAAAAGTCTATTTAGATTTCTTTAAAAAAAAAAAAAAGGTATTTTTCCTGTACACTTTGAATTAGCTTAATACCTACCTATAATCTGCATTTCCCTGAGGAAAATCTGTATTAAAGTCATGGGTATCTTGATTACCCAAAATACTCTCTCAGCTATTCTTATCATATGACAAAGTAAAAATAACTGCAAGTCTCACACAAACAGTACAGTATATATTATATGCTCTCTACTCTTTCTTCTCTTCCTGAAGAAAGAAATGGGAGCTCCCAGAACACAAGAAGATATCCTCATACTAACCTACACATAAAAAGAAGTCTCACATAATTGGGGCTGAAATTGTACATATGGTTTTCAAGCCAGTTATAGCATTCCATGGACCCGGTCTCCAGTTTGCTTCAAAAAAGTTAATAGCATTTTAATCTGAAGAACAAATTTAACTGACTCAGTCAATGACATATGCAGAAGAGGTGGTGAATCAGCCTGTTATCATGCTTTCTGACATGCTAAAAATCCTAATTTAGGGTTCAAACATGGTTTCACTGTAAGCTTCATCTATATCTTTTACACTATAAACTCCTATAACTGATTTCTGCTGAAGACTGAGAAAAAAGTCCTGATTTACCCTCATATTCCTGACTTCTCTTGTAATATCACCTAACAATATTTAGGAGTATCACGGCTAGCATTCACCAGCTTCCATTTCACTTGATATTCACTAGCTCTCCAAGTCTTTCTGATATAAAGAATAAAACAGTCTAACATTTTATATTGTGTAAATCCTAAGCTATCAGAAAGCTTTTGGCTGTATCATTTCGTAAATACACATTCTTTAAAAGTAGTCTTCAGGCTCTAAGATGTTGGGGTTTTCATGGTCCCAAAACACCTGAAAGAAGAAACGTGAAGCTGCAAGTTCACATAGACAACATAACAATCTAAAACACAAGGTGTTTTCAGAGGGTATTTCATTAGAAATATTGTCGTGACCCACTACAGGTTGAAACCATTGCTGAAAGTAATTTGAATAACATTGCAATCGCTGACCAAACTGCACTGAATTCTATTCATCTCCAAGAACAATTCCAGGTTTTTAATTACCTCTGAAGTCAAGTGTGGTTTACAATCTGTCAAGTATTGTCCCAGTATGCTAGCTGAGAAGACAAACCACAGTGCTTTTGCAGACACTATCTCCTGTCCTTCAAGGACAGTCCTTTATCAAACAAGTTTCAGATCATATAGGAATGTAACAACCTTCAGGAAACCATAGAGACCTTCCTTCAACGGGAAAAGAATTAGATACAGTGCTTTTGTACAAAAGATGGCTGAGAGCTCCTCAGAGCTGCAAAAGAAAATACTGAAGGACTACAGTAAAAAAATCTCTAAGAGGAAACTTCCTTTGTTTCTTTGTTCTCTTAGACCTCAGTTTGGAAAACATCTTGGTATTTGAGGTCCAGGATGCCAAGTTACACGCACATATACTTGAAGGACCATCCCCTTGGCTAACAAAACAGAGGTAAGAATCAGATTAATCAGCTAAAATAAAGAACAACTCCTGCAAAGTCAGTTTGTTTCTGTACTAGATTGGAAGATTCCCTTTTTTTTCCCCCCCTTTTCAATAAAAAGCAACTCAAACATTTCACTGGAGCTCAAGTAAGTATCATCAAGCATTTACAAAAATGTAACACACATTGAAGGACACATTTACCATTAAAGCTCTTTCCTACAAATTTTACTTTCCTATTCATTCCCTGACACCTGGCTTCCTTCACATTGCTTTTAGCCAACCTCCTCCTTAAAAGGACCCAGGACTAGTATCTAAACTACATTAGGGCAAAAATAAACAAAAGTACATAAACGTAGTTAAATTTACTAAAAGGCTTAGGTCTGTGTTTTGGAAGTGAGAAACAACTAAGTCACATTTTTAAGTGTTCAGTGAGCTTTAATTAAAATCAATGTTAACACAACTCTTCATTAAAAGAGTATACAAAATCTGCAAGGAGTTAAACCAGTAAGTTTAAAAGGATCCAACATCTGACAACATGAAACATACCACACCATGCAACATTTGTTTTTAACATACTGGCAGCCCAAGTACTTCCTAGGTGTAATTCTCCTTTTTTATAGAGATTAGATAAAGTTATGCCACAATCTACAGGCTAGAACAAAAACACTCATTTCCCATTTACCAAGCTGTGCATGGTTCCCTTTCCAAAGGGATGTATGAAATGACACTTGACAGAGAAACCGAAGAACATAAGCATGGCCTTATGGAATATGGTAACACTTGAAACTTTATTACTTCCTTGAATTTTAAACAAGTAAGGTGACAGAGGTTGGTGAGACCCTACCTTCATATTACTCTTCTCTCCTTTAAATAATCAGCTAGAAGGTCAACTTTCTAGCAGTTACACCCAAATTCACTTTCTCAAAGGGGAAAGAGGGTCTTTGCTCACAAGCTAGACTTGAAGGGGGAGGGGGCTAATATCAGGCTTGCCCATGACAAGCTGTGGGATGACAACGCCAAGGTTAGAGGAATGGGGTGCTAGTGAGGGCCCTCAGCCTGTTGCTCTGAGTCGTGCTGGCTACACTGCAGCACACTTGAAGTCTTATGGAGAGAAGACAAGGGCTCCTGAGGTAATAGAAGCCAACAGAGAAACACCAGTGAAGTATCTCAAAGGAATTAAGGGTTATTCTTTTAAGAAGGTGGCATGGCCAACAGCCCAGCTCAAGTGCCTCTACACCAACACACACAGCATGGGCAACAAACAAGAAGAGCTGGAAGTCACCATGCTGCTAGAAAGCTACAACCTCATTGCCATTACTGAAACTTGGTAGGATGAATCCCATGACTGGAGTGTGGCTATTGATGGCTACAGGCTGTTCAGAAGGGACAGGCAAGAAAGAAGGGGCAGAAGTGTTACCCTCTACATCAAGAGATGGATATAGCGTGATGAGCTGTCTCTGAAGAATAGCCACAAGTAGGCTGAAAGCTTATGGGTAATAAGAGACTGAGTCAATAGTGAACCTCGTGATTGGTGTCTACCACAGGCTGCCTGATCAAGGGGAGCCTATTAATAAAGCCTCCAGCTACAGATGACATCACACTCACAGGCTCTTGTCCTGCTGGGGGACTTCAACCACCCCAACGTCTGCTAGAAAAGTAGCACAGCCAGCTATAGCCAACCTGTGAGACTCCTGGAATGCATGGAGGCTAGTTTCTTAGGCCAGGTAATAGACAGCCCTACCAGAGGGGATGCGATACTGGACTTACTGGTCACCAACACAAGTGAGCTCATCAGTGACGTCAAGACTGGGGGCAACCTAGGCTGCAGTGATCATGCACTGCTGGAGTTCACAGTCCTGATGAATATGGGTCAGGCAAAGAGTAAAGTCAGGACCCTGAATTTTAGGAAAGCAAACTTCCAGCTCTTCAAGGAAGATTCTTCATTAGTCAATAGGACCCCCTGGGAAATTGCCCTCAGGGACAACGGAGCAGAACTGAGCTGGCAGATGTCTAAGGATGCTTTCCATAGAGTGCAAGAGCTCTTGATCCCTAGGTGTAAGAAATCAGGAAAGAGAGGCAGAGACCAGCATGGCCGAGTGGAGACCTGCTGAGCAAACTAAAGGGCAAGAAGGAAACGCACAGGCAGTGGAAGCAGGAACAGGTATCCTGGCAAGAGTCCAGGGACGCTGCCTGGTTGTGTAGGGATGGGGTCAGGAAGGCCAAGGTGCAGCTGGTGCTGAACTTGGCAAGGGATGCAAAGAATAATAAGAAGGGCTTCTACAGGTATGTTAGCCAGAAAAGGAAGGCCAAAGAAAGCATACCCCCACTGATGAGCAAGGATGGCAAAGTGATGCATGAAAAATGTAGCAACAGACAAGGAGAAGCCTAAGGAACTCTACTTCTTTGCCTCAGTCTTCACTGGCAGTCTCTCTTCCCCAGCTCTCGAGTGGATGGACCACAAGACAGAGACTGGAGGAGCAAAGTCCCTCCCACTGTAAGAGAAGGTCAGGTTTGTGACCACCTGAGGAACCTGAACATGCACAAGTCTATGGGACCTGACAAGAAGCATCCCAGAGTCCTGACGGAATTGATGCCAAGTCACCCTCCAGATTTTAAAACTCATGGCAGTCAGGTGAAAGTCCCTGGAGACTGGAAAAAGGGAAACATTGCACCCATTTTTTAAAAAGGTTTGAAAGGAGGACCCTGGGAACTACCAACCTGTCAGCCTCACCTCTGTGCCTGGGAAGATCACGGAATAGATCCTCCTAGAAGCTATGATAAGGCACATGGATGACAGCAAGGTGATTTGAGAGAGCCAGCATGGCTTCACCAAGGGCAAGTCCTGCCTGATCAACCTAGTGGCCTTCTATGATGGAGTGACCACATCAGTGGACAAGGGAAGAGCTACCAATGTTGTCTATCTGGACTTCTGTAAGACCTTTGACACAGCCTCCCACAATATCCTTCTCTCTAAATTGGGGAGATACGGATTTGACAGGTGGACTGTTTGGCGCAAGAGGAATTGGTTAGATGGTCGCATCCAGAGGGTAGTGTATTAAATGGCTCAATCTCCAGATGTAGATCAGTGACAAGTGGTGTCCCTCAGGGGTCTGTATTGGGACCAGTACTGTTTAATATCTTCATCAGTGACACAGACAGTGGGATCAAGTTCACCCTCAGCAAGTTTGCAGATGACACCAAGCTGAGTGATGCAGTTGACACACCTGCAGGACAGGATGCCATCCAAAGGGACCTCAGAAGCTTGAAGAGTGGGCCCATGTGAACCTCATAAGGTTAAATAAAGCCAAGTGCACAGTCCTGCACCTGGGTTGGGGCAACCCCCAGTATCAGTAAAGGCTGGGGGGACAAAAGAATTGAGAGCAGCCCTGCTGAGAAGGGCTTGGGGGTACTGGTGGGTGAAAAGCTGGACATGAGCCAGCAATGTGCACTCAGAGCCCAGAAGGCCAACCATATCCTGGGCTGCATCCAAAGCAGCATGACCAGCAGGTCGAGGGAGGTGATTCTGTTCCTCTACTCTGGTGAGACCCCACCTGGAGTCCTGCCTCCAGCTCTGAAGCCCTCAGAACAGGAAAGACATGGACCTGTTGGAGAGGATCCACATGAGGGCCACAAAAATGCTCAGACGGATAGAACAGCTCTCCTGTAAGGACAGGCTGAGAGTTGGGGTTGTTCAGCCTGGAGAAGAGGGGGCTTCAAGGAGGCCTTACTGCACCCTTCCAGTACTTAAAAGGGGCTTATAAGAAAGACGGGGACAGACTTTTTAGCAGGGCCTGTTGCGATAGGACAAGGGGTAATGGTTTTAAACCAAAAGAGGGTAGATTTCGACCAGATATAAGGAAGAAATTTTTCACCATGAGGGTGGTGAAACACTGGCACAGGTTACCCAGAGAGGTGGTAGATACCCCATCCCTGGAAACATTCAAGGTCAGGTTGAACAGGGCTCTGAGCAACCTGGTCTAGTTGACGATGTCCCAGCTCACTGCAAGGGGGTTGGACCAGATGACCTTTAAAGGTCCCATCCAACCCAAACTATTCTGATTTTATGAAATTCAAAAGAGTAAACTAGTTTCTAAACGACTGACTGGTAACCAGCTTTACTTGTGAGCTACAAATTTATTGCAACCTTGCAGCTGCTGACAGAGAACAAGAAATAAAAGGTAAAAGTTTTACAAGGGAGAAGCATAATCAATTTAGTAATTTCCACATAGGAAAGTTGCCTAAGCTATTCAGTAAATGTAGGAAATGTAAACACAGGTGCATACATCAGTAGTCAATTCCTTGAACACAATCCATGCCAACATCTGTGGTCTTGCAGTAATATTTAATTTTGGCCACTAATTTACTTAGTATCTCCATGACTTGCCTTCACAAGCACTTACACTGTAACTTGAAGCGCGCATATTTTTGTGGGTGTAGAAGGGTCTTCCTCCATGCTACTGAAGCCTGTAACAGTGTTCCTGCAGCCTTTTCTGAGCACAGCACTTAGATAAAACTAATTTTCCCCTCAGTTATTGAGTAAAGAAAAGGGAGATGGCTTTTCAGAGACATATCTACTCATCAAATAAAATCAGTTTTTTTCTGATTACTTGACCACTGACTTTTAGGTTTTCATTTGGAAATAAGGGCCTATTTACTTCTCTCAAAAAGGCCTACTAGTGGAAAAATGTAAGGAAGATCAATGAAACACAGATGATTTTTAGTGCCAGTCTGACACCAAGCAGATTATGTAAAAATCCCAAACCCATTTTATCATGGTTTCTAAGTGTCTTATTATGGAATTTTAACTTTTGCCTGTCATTTTGTCTTTAGAAAGGCTGATCACAATTCTTTTTCCAAAGGGCTGAGAAATACTTACTAAAACTTCAGCCAAACCCATGAAGTTCCACCACTAATGCATTCCAAGGGGGGAAAAAAGGTTACTTTGCTTAATGAATATTGGTTTTTAGCTCTGCTGTTTCAGAGAGCATGGACGTTCAAATTTCTTGTTACTATGAATTCAGAAGAATACTTGAAAAAATGAGAGATGTAAAACTAACTTCTTGTATACAATGTCACTCTATATAGTGATGTGGTTGGTATGTGTCCGAAATGTTAGGTTTTGGCTAGCTACTAGTTTTTGACACCCATTTTAAGCAACATTCGATAGGTTTACCTTTCTGTAACAAAAATAACAGTAAGCTCTTCTAACATCCTCTCAGTTACAAGTGCATGGTCAACTTGTGGCAACAGCAATCCATTACTAAAAGACTGGCCCCATCTTCCAGTCTGATGAAACCAAAGGAAAAATACATAGTTAATACAGTATAAGATACTGGTGAGTCAGAATTCTGTATCATCACAATATAAATATACTTTTTTACATTTAAAAAAAAGGATCGAGAACATGTTATGATGTCATCAAACAGGTATTTAATGCTATGCTAAGAGTCTCTAAAACCTAGTCATGACAATGGGGCTTAAGAAAACTCAGGAGTTTGAGAAGTTCAATACCTTACCATGTAGCAGAACATACTGTAACAACCTATTACCAAAACACTGTTTCTTTTTAAGGGATTAAACTGTGGAAGTAAAAATAAATCAGAAGTTACTTGCAAAACTACACAGATCAGACAAGATGACAGATTTTGTTAACAAAACCCCTTGCAGACAGGTAAAATTTGTTCAGACAAAAGGAAATAAGGATATTTGTTGGTGGCTTTTGGCTGCTTCCCTAGTTGGAAACTAAAACAAAAGGTTAAGTGTCCACAGTCATTCTATCACAACCCCTTTCTTTTTGTCCAAAATAAAGTCCAACCCTAGTATTGTACTTCAACCACAAATATAAAATAACTGCCTCACTGGGACTCGGAAGGATTACTTTTACAATTAGCAAAGTTGACAGTTATGCAGCCTGAAATAACATGAAGGCCACAGCATGATCCCTGTCAGCATGACCGAAAAGAGATCTCATTCTTCATTGCCTGAATCCTATAGCAGGCTCCACACTTCCTAGGCCCTCCCCGACACACCACTTCACAGCTAACTGAACAGTTTCCAGAGTTCACAGGAAGTTAAACAGCGTTAAGAGCAATTAAGGAAAAGCTACAATTTGCCAGATCGCTTCTGCTGCTACCTTGTGAGAATACAGTTTCTGTTTACATGCACACAACAAAAACACATCACAACTGCATATAAAATGAGCAAAGCAAGACAAAAGCTCCTGCATTATTACTAACTTACTACCCACTCATTCCAATCACCACTTGCCGGAGAAGGTAAGGATGCACCTCAACTACAGACATTTAAGCAGACAAGACTACAATGAAAACAAGACAGTGTTCCAAATGTAAAGGAAACAAAAACTTACCAACAGATTATGTTGGTTGTTACGAATATGGAAGACACAAGGCTTTAATTCAGCATGCTGTCTACAAGCTTAAGTGACATATTCAAGAGCTTCAGAGAATATATATAGCAACTCAAAGTTACATACTCCTATAATATTTACTATTTGCCTTTTTTTTTTTAATTCTAACTATTTTACTTAGGAAAAAAAAAAATTAGTTAAGACTACATAATCAAGGCAAGTATAGGTTGTTTGAGAAAACATTTGTAAAGTCAGGATTTGTTTTCTTTATTGTTCCTCTTCTCACACTACCAGAAAAGATTTTTCTTTTAAGCTATGTTCAATGCTTAAAATGATACCCAAAATATTGATTTCTACTATGTCTCTTCCTTAAGCATTACAAATTTATTTTTTCTGTTAGTTAAGAAAACAAACCAGGAAGAGTAATACTCTACATTTTCCTAAGTATGCATACCTCAGCTTAGCTGTTTTCCAACCTTCTAAATCATGATATTAGAACCTTGAATTAGCAAGGTAAACCATTTTGTTTTCCTAAATTCACTGACAAAGGACATCCAGTTTTTATTGCTTCTCCATTTATTATCAATCCTACCCTGAGAACAAACTGACAGTAACTGGCACATCACCTCCCCCATCCCTTCTCTTCTTGTAAACTTAAAAAGGCTTTTCTCCCAACTCTTCTTTTCCACGAACCCCATTTCAACCATTCCACTCACCAACCATCTCCTGCTTAGTTGTTCAAAAGCAATCAAACAAGTCAACAGAAGACAAACATATGGAGAGCAGTGGGGGAAAAAAAAAATCCAAGCCACCAAGTTGTAGCTCAGGAAGTCCCTAAGCCTCAGCCTGGGGGAGGCTACAAAGAGATATGGGGAGGAAGTAGGGCTGTTCTGTTGAAGTTTTCTTCTCCAAACATCTGCTCCTCTCAGAGGTACTGTTGGGCTAGGTGGACATTCAGTGACAATCCCTACAGCTGCTCTCATCCCAGTTTATCAAATTCAGGCAATGCTGATTCATAACACTGAGTGCTTTCCTCCTCCTCATGCCCCTCTTTTTCACTGGCTTTCTCTATTTCCTTTCTTAGTACTTACCTGAAAAACAATTCATATCTATAAATTTCAAAAAAGCCTTAGCTCTTTGTAAGTGTAAATTTAGAGTTGTACAATCATGATCGAAGCAGAAACTGCACAATGAAAGAAGGCAAGAGAAATAAACAGGTGCATTTATACGAAACAGTTTTTAATACTATCTACCAGAAAAACAAACAAGATCCAGTCACCTTCTCCTTTAGGCACGTGAAGTAAAGCGAATTTAAAAAAATTGGAAAAGTTTTGATTTTTTTTTTACAAATACTTTTGGATATAAGTAAAACATACTATCGTCAGTTCTTCTCTGTATGAATCTGCCTCCTTTCTACATCTTTTATACATGATCTTTGAAAATGAACAAAATTGTCCCAGGCGGACATGAAACTGTTTTGATACAGCCAGTGTTAATGCTAGCTCATGCTGGAAATTCAAAATGGTTTGCCAATTTCACTGTTTGCTGTAAAATTGCTCTGAAACGCTGCAATGCAATGCATACTCTGCAACGCTGAAAATTAGCAGGAATTAGATGGAACTACAGAAAAACGACTCTAGGAATTAAAGCTGGAATACATAACAATTAATCAGAACATTAATACCGACCTTTTATCCTCATTATATAATCATGTTCATGCATATGCAGCTGGAGGTGCCAGTAAATGAGATCTCCGAAGCAGCATTTGAAAATTATCTCTCTCTCAAGAACGAAAGACCCACAGGTTTAACGTTCCACAACACCAAGGCAGAAGTCCCCCCCTGCAGACAGACCTGCTGAAGTCCCGCCGGGCCGAGAGCCCCCACCACCGCCCTC
>NW_010528278.1:102503-105368 GCF_000687285.1 Phaethon lepturus | reverse complement strand
GATCCCGGCTTGGCTAGGTTGCAACTCCCCCAGCACTGAGGGGTCCCCGGAGGGCTCCCCCCGGTACCCGGCAGAGCTCCCCGCTCTGCACCGCACCGACCGCCGATCCCTGAGGACCGCCGTGGCAGCCGGTGGCCCCTAAAATGCCGGAGGCTCTTAAGCGCTTCGTGTCACAGCAATGGGAATTTATTCTGATGGAGGAAGGTGCCAGGAGAGCTGCCTGGGGGGAGAAAGGCCAGATCTGACCCAGTGCTGCAAGGTGCCGAAATCAAACAAAAGGGTTTTCCCAGAGTGGAAAAAAAAAAAAAACCCTGAAAACCTGCACGGATTTCTGCAATCCTTATCTACCCACTAAAACAAGCTTTCACTCTGCGAAAGAACGAGAAAACTATTTTTGAGAATTTACTGAGTATGCGCAGGGTGCTCTTGGGGTATTTCTGAAACGAGTCAATGATTTCCTGATTTATGAAAAATGTAAATCATTTCCTGGGGAAAAGCAAGCGCGCGTACACACGGTAGCAGAAATAGCAGTGCTCAGCAGGCCGACTATGTTGGGTGACTATGTTGGGTGTTTTGTCTGATGACATACCTCAACAACAGAAGCAAATACTAAAATTTTTAAATCTTCCTAAACATATTGTTGACTATTTTACTTTCAGTTAATATTGTAAGGTAGCAATGAGTCTAACCTAATAGAAGCCTATGTTCTCAGAGAAAAAGCTTGAGAAATTTGGCCTCAGCCCAGAGGGGCTGTGTTGTCTGCCAGGAGACCTTCTGATGAGTCCCAGGTGTTTTGGCTGGTGTGCTGAAAACCCAGGAGCACAGCAGGAAGACATTCCCAGCATAGCTGTGGGAACTGTTACTGCTCAGTCCAAGAGAAAAACTCTCATGCTAAGTTCTGGTTTAATTTCTCTTGACCCTGTTCTGTGTTAATAATTTGTTTCTTCCATTTCTGTCTCTACACTGCTCTTTTATGCCATCTTCTGTAAAAAAACCCAAACAACAAAACCCAAAGACAAGGACTTAGGCTACCAGCATCTCCAGAGAAAGCACTTTTTCTCTTCCTTCCAGCTTTGATCACTTTTCCCTCTTCTTATTTACTGTCTTTATTTTCTGTCCTTTTTAGGAACCTGTGCTTCCTAAACTCACAGGGATGCTTTACTTATGCATCTGTGTTTTAAGACAGACATAGTAAATAAATAGCGCATA
Organism: Phaethon lepturus; assembly: GCF_000687285.1. Taxonomy (NCBI): domain Eukaryota; kingdom Metazoa; phylum Chordata; class Aves; order Phaethontiformes; family Phaethontidae; genus Phaethon; species Phaethon lepturus. Next base: position 104,159 of record NW_010528278.1, on the reverse strand, counting down.
AATAGAAACTTGAAGCAGTAATTCATATAAGCTGGAGTTGTGGTCCAAAAGGCACAGCTTACTCTGGAATGGGAACTTGCAAATTTCCACTGTAGATAATGCTTCTCTAGACGGGATGATATTCTAGCTCCAGTCTGCCCTATTCTCTAGTTCACTCTCTTCTTTTCCTATATTTTCCCACCCTTCCTACAGTCAGTCCATATAAAACAACCCATTGCCAAGAAGACATTTGTCATCATGGAATCATCTTTGCTTTTTTCCATTCCAGGTAAAAGCATTGAAGGAGTAGCTATGAATCTCACTGCTGAAGTAGGCTCTATGCAGATCAGAAACGGTTCCATCATGATCACCTATGATGGCCTCTACCTGGTGTCCTTGAACGGGGTTATCTTTTTCCCTGACCTGGAAGAAGAGGACTTGCTGAAGCTGACACTGTGGAAGACAGACAACAAGACCAGCAGGGCCCTCTGGGAACAAAATGTCCAGGACAACAGCAATGCAGTAGATCTCACCACAGTGCTCTACTTGTTTGCTCAAGATAACATTACCCTGTGGACCAGCTCCAATGCCACTGTTGCAGATTTGTCATTTAGCCTTGTATTACTAAGTCCCTTCATTTGCTCACTGTAGAAGATGACATATGAAACGTAACATGTAAAGTACAGACTCCCCTACCAATCCATTTGCCTGTGGGAGGCATGTTCTCACAGGCTGTACTTGTACAGGCAGACTGCTCTAGCCTCCCTCCTTGGGGCTGTGGAAAGCCTCAGCTGGAGTGCAGATAAATGACAGTGCAAATGGCCTTTATATAGTGCGTGCCATGTCCGTCTTTTTGGAGCTCTGCACAGCTGTTTTTCTACCTAGGATGGCTCTTTCTAACACTGGAGAAAGGGGTGTGTGGAGCCCTTGAGGAGAACAGAAGTGAAAGCCAAAGAAAGTCACCTAAGCTTAGCTCATATTCAGAGAAACCCTACGTTCCTCTATTTACTTGACAGTATCTGTATATAGTACAAATGTTCTGTGTATTTGCTAAAATGAAAGTCTCATAAATCAGGAAGATACCTCAAGTGCCTTGAAACCACTTATAGAAGGAGGAGAACAGATCTGCCTGGCAAGGCAGGAGACAGGGAGGCAAGGGACTCCCTTTGCAGTGATCCAGATAAATGCTCTCTGACAGGTAAAGGCCATGAAAGGAAGGTGGTATTGTGAAATGAGCTAACAGGACTGCACTGGACAGCAGAACTGCAGGCCCTGCAGCGACTATGAGGTTTTTAGGAGCAGCTTTTAAGAGCAGAGGCCCACTGGCTTTTTCCAGCTGTCTGCAGACTACTCCTAAGCTGAGTGAGTATCTGGTGGGACATTTACATCTTGACACCAGTTCTTGGAGGTGTTAAGTTGAAGGAGACTCTCCTTCAAGCACAGACACACAGACTGGCTTGACCCAAAAATGATCCAGGCACATAAAAATTTGGAAAAACATGAAGACTCTGGATTTGGTGGGTTCTTTCTAATGGAACAAGTGAAATTTGGAGGTCTGTGCGTCCTTTCCTCTGGGAGGATTCAGATGGTTCCTCTGAGCCTCGCAGTAGACCTTGTCATACTGGTATGCACCACAGAGAGATCCACAGGCATGACCTCCACGATGTGCCTGTGCAC
>NW_010528278.1:84972-102472 GCF_000687285.1 Phaethon lepturus | reverse complement strand
CTGCTGAAGTCAGACTGCTCTCGGTGATCCTGGGCTGCGCATCCCTCTTCTTGTTACAGCTTGTGGCTGCTGAGGACAAGTCCTGCCCTGCCCACGCTGCAGGCAGCACATGACCTGAGCACAGCCAGTGACTGTTGTGTTTTTGGTTGAAGTGGGGCAGATTTCAAGGGCAAGTCAACTACCTGGCTTCAGTGAACTCCAGCAACATTTCAGCATCTCACTGCTGGCTGTAGACTCCAAAGTCTTTTGTTAAAAGTATTTATGTATTTATACTACAGGCATAAGAATGTTACTTCAGATTTCTTAGAAACACTGGGAAGGGTTCAGACTTTGGGTTGTCAGCACTAAGCTCCTCTTTGCAGATGCTCCCAATGCCCCGGAGCGTTCCTGCTACACAGCCACCGTGCTGCCGCCCGCCTTGGCTTGCCTTGGCTCACTGGCCAGCCCACCCCTGGCTGAGCACTCCTGCATGCTCAGGTGCCAAAGGCAGCTAAGGAAACCTGCCAAGCGTTGGTGAGTTTTTCCATATGCTTTACGCTGTTGTTAGCAGGTTTTATGAACTTCCCTACCCGGGGTCAGGCCACAGCTCCAGGGGAAACCTCTGTGGCTGAAGCAGTTATTCATGCAGTGCTGAGAAGCAGCTTCTTCTCATCTCAGGACTGAGGAGCTGTGGGCTGACTTGGACCCGCAGGATGCTCCTCCCCATCTGCAAGGGGCATTTTTGGCTCTTCCCTCTGGCTGCTCTGCCTGCCACCAGGACGAAAGGCAGCTGCATTCTGCCCCTAAGCTGGAGATTGTCATGCTCCCCAGCTGAAGTGAGAATGTGTTTCCCTTCCTGAAAGCTAGTAAAACTTCCCTTTGCAACCACGGGGCTTACAGTGTCCTTTGGGAGCGGAGGTGGGGTGAATTATACATTCATTTTGTTTGAGCAGACAGTTTCACCGGTATGAAAACAATATGAATTTTTTACATACTTTCTTTTTTTTACAGCTTGGCTTCATTTTCAGCTCTCCCCAAGGGTATGCAGGGCTGCTGCTTCCCAATGTAGGCTAAGACAGACAGGGCAGGCAGTGTCAGTGGTGTGGACAGGGGTGCACAGGACAGCAAGACAGCCCAAACACAAACAGATTTGTGTCTCAGAAGGGTGCACCCCTTATTCTTCTTTAGAGCAGGAGAGGGCATTTCACATACTGATACCTCTGCATTTTCAGGCTGAACTAGATTGACTTACATATATACATGTACACGCACTTGTCTTGAAATAAAGGTTGAAACAATTCAATTCCTGAGCTTAATTACTTGAGGGACTGACTATCCTCACCAGCAAGTTTCCATACCATCAGCTGCTGTTTGTATCTGGTGAACCATTCCTCCACAAGGTTAAAAATTTCTTCAATATGAGAAACATTAATTTTTGTTATTGGGGTTGTTAAGGCCTTATAGGAGCTTGTAGGTGGTGCTAAAGTCTCATCTTACAGCTCTTTTCAACCAGGTCAGCGCACTGAGGTTTTAGGTCACCCCTCGAAGCTCATTACAGCTGGAGGTGTTGAAGTGCAAGGCTGGACTAGGCAGGTTCTGGAGACGATCCTTAAGTCTGGAGGGACAGCGCATTCCCCTTCTGTGCTTACTACAACTGAAACAGGACCTTGTGATCTGTGCCTCACAGGGCTTTTCATGAGACCCATTTCATAGAATACAGTCATCAAACCATTACTGACTCCTCCATGGTTTTAAAGCAGTATCTCCACTACTGCTGTGTCTTGTGTTTAACATACACTACTGCATAAAGTACAGAGGTGGCCACTGTGTATTCCTTCCCTCTCCTCTTTCCCACCTTCCCACTCACGTAAAGCAAGGGACAGGGTGACAAAGTTGATATAAGAGCTGGTCACCTGAGGGAAGGAGCTCGCCTCATCAGAGCCGTGGGGCTCTTGCTCTCCAGCCAAGAAGAAACTACCGAAGGCGGTGCAGAGCAGAATGGTATGGGGCTCCTTCTCTTTACACATGTAGAAGAACAAATGATGGGAAACATTTAATTTAAACTCCGTTCACATACCTTCAAAAGCAATCTCCTTTTCTACCACAAATGGTTACCAGTAATAGAGGATAATAAGCCTGTGGTTTTTAGACACCGCTTACACTTCATGAGTCACGGCTATTACCTGTCTGCTTCACTAGCAAGAGAGAACAAGAAAGCTGGAGTGTGCCTGGCAAAGTGCAATCAATCCCACTACTGTAAAGCTATCACTGTCCAGCTCAGACAGCAGAAAGCCCAGGAATTTAGTTTCTGTATTCAAGTATCAAAACGGGAAAGTATGACATGAAATCCAACGGTCTCCTGCAGTAACTGGTTGGGAAATTAGACTTTTCTCAGCAACATCCATAACTTCAGCCAGTAGCACTGTTCTCTGAGCTGAGAGTTGGTTATTGTTTTCCAAGGGATCTGGACCAGCCCCAGGGATGCTTGCTTCCAGCTACCTGGTAGCCCACCAAGTAAAGCAAATTGAGTAATGCTCCCTGAGGACTAGGAGAAGGGGAGCTGGTACCAAGCCAGAAAGGCACAGTGGCAAGAGAGCTGCAGAAGGATTTATCATTTGCCATTGGCAGCCTTGTATGTCCTAAAGGCCAGGGGGATTCAGAGAGCTCATTTACTTGCTTAGTTCTTTAAGCCGATGAGGAAGGCTGTAAAGGGCTATCAACCCAGGCAAGCAGAGCAGAGGCTGAAGGCATGTCTCCCCGTTAAGGTGCCAAGCAGTGAGCTCACTTGCTGGCAGCTGCTCAGCATCCCAAGGCAAAACATACCCTGGTGGCACCCCACGTGCTGTGCTGGCGGGGCTTGCTGTGCTCACTGCACCAGGAAGCAGGAGCCTGAGGACTAAAAAACCACAGGCCAAGGCAGGAGGCGGCAGTGGGGCTGGCTGACCTGTCCCAGGGGAGCTGGGCATGGGGAAGGACACTGGGCAGAAAGCCCAGGCAAGCACAGGGAAGGAAAGCTCAGGAGAGACGTGACACTGGTAGCAGGTCCACAGATTGTTCTTAGTACTTTGGGACCATGGGCCAGGATGGATGGAAGACAAGACTAAAGCTGTGAGCCCATGCTCAGTGAACCAGACCTCTGCGAACACCGAAACACAACTGCCCCTCCTCAAACGCCCATTTCCTCCTCTTAATGTAAAGCCTTGCACAATTACCTTTTAAATATGACAGCTGGCACCAACCATTCTGTAATATTGCTCATCTCTTAATGAGGCAAGGTTGTCCCAAGGGGACTACAAGCTAAAGCTGCTCCCAAGCACAAATGCGCTCCCATTCCTGGGCTGGCACTTCCTCCTGCCTCTGCCGTGTGCTGGGGTTGGTAGCCCATGCTGCTCTTTGGTGGCTAGCCAAGGCACCAGGATGTAGAGCTGGGCCTCTGGCCAGGGTGCTTAGGTGGCCCATCAGTGTTCAGAGAGTAAAGAGGACAAGGTTTGGGGCAAGACAAACCTTGATGTGGATACAAATGTTCTTTCCTAATAATTGCTTGCTTTGTTTGCTTTAAGGCAAAATTCACACCTATTTACTGGCAATCCAGAGACCTGTTTCGTTTATTTATAAAGAAAAAAATGGTATTGAACACAGCTCCAAGGATAAACATTTAACCCAGCATAGGATCTGGTTGATAAAGTATATAGCAACCTTATAATTTCATCACCAAGTAGATCACCGAGAAAAGAAATGACTGGTGTTATCTCATGGAGTTCAAAGGACTCATTTTCCTTTGTCTTGTTTTGGTTTAAGGTTTCTATTACTGGCAATGTCTGCTTATTGGGCTTATTGTCACTAGCACAGAAAGTTAGCAGAACGCATACATTCAATGGGGACAAACAGATGAGATTTGGTTTCAGACTTTTATGTGCAGCATTTCAAAACATCGGTTGATCTGCTTCTCCCTTCATCACTTCCCATAAGACCCAGAGTACATTAACACACCTGCCAACAAGAAATTTCTTTAATGTTCCATATGTTGCACTCTTGAAGATATGAAGGACTAATTCTGGTGGCTGCTCACCAGCTCTGAAAAGCCTCCAGACCAGATTACACACGGTCTCCAGCAGTATCCACCCTTTACAAGAAAAGATCTGCTTCAGCTTGCATGAGAAAAATCTCACTGCATCCCAGTTGGCTGCAAAAACTTGAGTCATCTCCCAGATACGCCTCAAGTTATGCTTGATTCTTTTTACAAGAAGCGTCCTTGCTAGAAGCAGGGTGAGACACCGCTTTCCCGTGCCGGTGCTGCACAGCCCACATGCCGAATCCTGACGGTTGTGCTGACTGCACTGTCACAGATGCAGTCAGAGACTCAACTGCCCTGTACCAGAAAGCAGCCAGGACTCTCTTCCTTGCTGTTGTGGGTACAGTCACATACACCCATGCCTCCTACCTAGGTTTGCAAGAATAATAGCAAAAAAAGTAATAGCAGATGGAGAGAGATAACTCCTCACTGACCCTTCAGACTTTCACAGGTATTTGCATGCGGTTTGGACCAGACAAGCTGTGGCCATCAGCAAGGACTCTGCTGCGGGAGGGGATGGTCTGAGCTGAACACCAGAGTCACTGGTCTTGAGAAGCATGCCATAAATACTCCAATATTTTATGTCAGAGCAACACTGCTGCATAAAGAAAGCTGTGTCAGAACCAGAGAAAAGGATGAATCAGTAACTAAAACTTGAGCTTAGTGGAAACAACCTCTTCTACATCATTTACATCTGCCATGCTTCACATTGTAAACACAGATGATCAAAAGAGCAGAGAGAGACAAAATCACCAAAAACCAGCTCTGCCACAATCAGGTGCAGAGGTAGGCAAAAGCGTATGTACAGCAACAGAAGGCAGGACAGCTGCGTGGCTGAAACCATTCACAAATAGCTCGAAGGAGGTACCTCACCAACAGTATCACAGGCAAAGGACACCTAGCGGGGAAAGGTCTGGAAGTGTTTTCCAAGCAGATTCTGAAGATGGCTTTGCCGAGAAAGAAGCGGCATCTCCACATGTGTCAGGTCTTGACCTGCGGATGAGCGTTCCCCTCTGCGGCTGGGAGCAGCCTGCTCGCTGCTGGCTGGCACCGCTCCCTCACACAAACTTCCTAGGACAGAGTGTTTTGGAACCCGGGAAAACCACAAACACATACACAGTAAGACCAGTGAGCACTGTAATTAGCAGGTTGGTGCTATGACAGGGCACACAGAAAAATCTGCAACCTTCGTTAGAAGTGGATTCAGAAGGTAGTACCTTCCTAGCCTCGAAAAAAATACTGGTTGCTCACAAAGTGAACGTGTGGCAGGAAGCAGCAGACAGCTCTCTGTCTTGTGAGATTTATGAATGAAGCTGGAAGGAGAGTGGAGAGAAGAACCTGGCAGTGCCAGCGGCCACAGGCATCTCAGGGACTCTGCCCTGAAAGGCTTTGAGAATGGACATCCCATCAGTGCTCATGGTCCTGCAGGCTGGGACAGTATCTTGGCTTATCAGCACCCTGAGGCCAAGTGTTAAGTCATACAGTGGCAGGAGTGGCTGTATTACAAATTACTACACATCACACCAAGAGGCTGTAAAATCACATAGATAAGAATTATTTTGATTTAAAAACAAGTTAGATTAGTCAGAGGATATAGTTATAAGTAAAGCACATAGTCCTCTCAAGTAATGAAAGGTGCCCAGATAATAAATTGTTGAGGGTCATGTGCATAAGCGCATTGATTAACATGCTTTGCTCAGCAGTGACATCAGATTTCTCACTTCTTGTGTACCTTTTCTTTGGGCCTAAGGCTGTGCTACAGTCCCACTCTGAGGGAAACATCTGGCTTTATAATTCTGTAATGTAACTCTGAATGAGTGGCTTTGCCTACGCTAGCTCTCTCCTCGAGAGACCAGGACTGTTTGGTCACGGGGGCTCCAACAGCATGTGAGAGCAACATGGTTTTCTTTGCCCTGTTTCGCACCCAGACTGAGCACAGAGAGTCAGGCCTCTGGGCCTAAAACTTCGTTTTTCTCCTCCTCCTCCTGACCATGATCATCAACAGCATGAGGATGTTAAAATACTTCCAATACACATTGATAAGTATGTTAAAATACTTCAAATGCACACAACATTCAGTAGCACTCTTGCAATACTTTTGCACTTGCATTTTCTCCAAACCCAGGAAATTGCAACAAAGAAGTGGGGACCACAGTTACGGATATTGTGTCACAAATATTTGACCACTTTTGGTACTTAGAATCGTCCATCTCAGCTTACCTATTTCTAAGTCTGTTTTGCAGTGCTTGCACACCCTGCTCCATCCTCAAAACACATAGGCAGATATGCCAGGCGTATCACCTGTTCCTCACAGCTCCTGTAACACTGACTTCAGAAATGGCAAGGCATATAAATTCAGGAATATGGTAGGAAAAAGAACCTCAGGCCCAGTCTCCCAATTTTGTTGGAAACAGACCTGAATTGCCACAGTGGTTTTCCACAGCTTAAAATACCGGACTGGCCACTGGGGCATTGCAGGAAACACTCTAACACTGTTCAGATGATGGAGAGCTTTGCTTGCTTCTGCTCTGGTTGCAGCCAGCCAGCTGATGAATGCAGCAAGAGGTAACACAAAAAGACAATGTGCAGAAGTCACCCTCGGACAGGTGGTTAAGGCAGGTCTCCATCAACCGTACTGCTCAGACAGCAGCCGGTGCAACCACGGCCACTTCATAAACACACTGCCTCCAGCCCTCGGCTGTGTTCGCACTTGGGTTCAGGTCTCCGGCACTGATTAGTATGTTAACAGCAAAGCAGTGCTCAAGACAGGCAGCTAGAACTTTAAAAGCCTGTGTTAGCACCACTGCTCCTCAGCAGCATGTTGGGAGAGCCATGGCGGTCCACGGGGCACTTGCTGTGTTTAGGACAGCTTTTGTCCCCTCCCTGCCACAGCCATTCCTGGCCAGGCCCACATGGCCTCATCTGGAAACACCCCCTCCTGCTGAGCTTTGTGACAGCACAGATGTCCCCCCAAAGCGTGATTCTGCCTGACAAAGTGACTTCCTATGCAGCCCGCTGCCTTGCTGCGTATGCAGAATTGGATACGCCTCCGCTAAGTGATCAGTCGTCTGTTGATGTAACCACCCACCACGGCAGGATGTATTGGACTTCTGCCTAACTTGGGCTCTCCCAGCCGAGCTGGTGACTGTGGAGCTCAGGCTTTTCTTGGTGCCCACCTTGGGCGCTCCCTGTCCCAAACACCAAGCCCCTGGCCCCAAGAGGGCAACCTTGCTCCCCCTCTGTGAGTGATGGAGAGGTATGTGCCTACAAAGCCCTGCAGAGGGCAATCCAGGCTGCCTTGCTCCCACTCCTCCTTCTCCTCTAGGAGGCTGGAGAGGGCCAGGAGGAAGCCATCATCTTTTCTTACCCTCCCCAGACAGCCCCCAACGTCCCCACTGGCCACATGGGCTTCAGGGTGCCTGCCCTTTGCATGCCAACACCATTGGAGACCAGTGTTCGAGTACTACTAATTTGATTTGGAGGCCCATCGTCTCCGACCTGCAGGCCATAGGGTATTGCAAGCAAAGCCACGTTGAAGCCTTCCTGTTGCTACCTGGTATGCCATTGTAGCCCTAAGCCAAGAGGTATGAGTAAGGAGAGGTTAGGATTGGAGTTCTGGTCCCTGCTCCTGGACCTGGTTTTGGTGTTTACCCAAAAAAGCTCCTAAAGCAAAATTCTTGAAGGATGCCCTACCCATCACAACCTCTCAGCTGGAGTTGGTGTCCCTCTGGCTTCTTCTTTTCCCTGTCCCATCACCTTTGCCTGGTGACACAAGCTCAGCAGAAAGGTTGCAGCTGGCTGGCATACAGCAATTAGAGAGACCTCATTCTAGGTGCAAGTTTTCTCTCAGGCTGAATGATGCCTGCTACTTTTCTTCCACACAGGTGTAAATCACCACACAAAAGCATGCCAATGTCACTAGCTGAATTCAGGGCTTTGATTTTTCAAGCTTCCCTGGGGATGGAGGTTTAGATGATTTCCTGCCTCCATCTGCATTGCAACAGAACCTGAGCAGTGTGAGAAGAAACAGGCATTTTCTGAGAACCGGCACACTGAGTCATGTCAGGATAAGAAAATTTAGGCTAAATAGAGAGGCTCCTAACTACAATATGTCCCAATGAGCTTTGGCAGTCATGGGGGGAAAAAGATGCATAGGGTGTCCCTACATTTACGAGGATTGGATATCGCCTGATGTGCTGGCAGGTGGTGCAAACACGGTGAGTGGCACCTCATATGTGTGGGAGAAACACCTGGATCTTCGTAAACAAAATAAGCCCTACATGGATGCTGAGGCCGGAACTCCCAAGGGATTGCATCACAGCAGGAGTGAGAGTGCATGTCACAGCCCTGCAAGGCTGCCCTGTCATCACAAGACCTTTCTTGCATAATTTTCCTGGGCTGCCCTGAAGTCAGAACGTTTGCACACAAAAATACACCCCCTTTCCGGCTGCACCTTCCCTGCCTGCTCCTCTTCTCTTCACCTTCACCTCGGAAGTGTGCTATGCCACATGAGATCATCCTGCCAGGTGTCAAGTGGGCAGCTGGGATCTGTCAGCAACCTGCCCACTTCTGTGAGCTCATAAATGACATCTCCCTTAGCCAAGAGGAGCAGGAAAAGAGGTTTCTGTCCTTTTGCCAGGGGAGATTGATGGGAGAGGCTTCCAAAGGAGGTTAATAATTAAACAGGGATGCAACAGATGCCAACTGGTAATGCCAGATCATCAGTTTCTGGGCTGGGCAGAAAACATCACTATAGCTACAAAACTGATTGAAGTCTTAATTTGTCTTCTGACTGAGTCTCAATCAGCTTTTCTGTTCTGAGAGTAAATAGAGAAGGCAGATAAGTAAACAGAGAGGGTCAGCTTTCACTTTCAACCCTCAACACACCATTGGCATGTGAAACATCAGATAACCTCCACTTCAACCGCTGGCTGTATTCCCTCGTGTGTTGTGCTTGGGGGAATTGCCTTGTTTTCCCAGCTCTCTACCGGAATGAACTCACTCGTGCCTGTATTTATGGCAGAGGCATGCACGGGCTGCTGTGACTGCTGCCACGGGGGAAAAGGATGATTAACTTAAGTTCAACTGATCTTCCATTGGATACTCCCAACGCATAATCTCTATACCCTTCTCTCCCACCAACAAAACACTGCAAGCTAAAACCTATAAAATAAAAGCCTGCAGGCAAGTACAGTGTGCCTTTCCTGGGGGTGAACTTTAGGAGAAAGCTGTTACTGCTGTTGCCCACCAACCCACACTGGAGGTCAGCAATGCTGACACTACCACAATACCAGTCTTCAGATGGCTGTGTCCAACACAGCAGCTCCCAGCACACCCGGGCAACATGCAATTCAAATGTTTAAATCCCTGCTGGAGTCCTGACACGCTGAGCTGCAGAGTTGAGGAGCAGCTCAGATGGGACAATACAGGTGACTACAGCAATAGATTGAGGGAGGCAATGGAGGAGGTGATGCGAAAAGGGGCCGGGGACTCAGCAAGTGGAAGGAGATGAGCCGAGTGGCAGGGAGAGGATTAGTGAGCTGGGCTGTGATCAGGGGTTTGAGCATACAGAAAGCAGCAGCTCTTGACACAGTGTCTCAAGCATCATGCCTTTGAAAGGTCCGCTCACGGGTTAGGTTTCAGGAAAAGGTTTGTGATTGTTCTTAATCTGAGCAAACATACTTGATTTGAGTGAAAATCCCTTAATTTCTGCAAAAAGCACCAACCTTTTTCCTCTGAAAGCAATTCAATAGTTCAATAAAATCAGTTGAGGGGTTGGACTGAGTCATGTTAATACAATTTGGATTCTAATTAGAGCAGGCACATTCTCACCGGCAGTAACTTTCTGTTAATTCCTTACAAGATTAAATGTTTCCCTGTTTCATGTCAAAATAAGGTTTCAGTTCAAAACTAACAGTGGTTGTTTCAAAGCCAAACAATAAAAATCAGAAGATCAAAACAAAACATGCCATATAGGGATGACTGAACTTCTGACATTTTTATCTGCAAATATGAACAGGGGAAGATGTTTTTCCTTCTTGATCTTTACAGATCTTCAGTGAATTAGTAAACCAGTCATTCACACAGTTCCAGGGAACTTTCCATTGGTTTTTCAAACAAGCTACAGGGCCTGTCCGGGACATCTCCCAGGTGTCAGGAAGTCTGCACAAGGAAGCACAAACCCAGTGAGTTTTGCAGTGATAATGCATGAAGGAATTCAAGGGATGGATTTTTTCCTCTCTTCTGGTCCGGGCTGAGGATGACCCATGTGTTCCTAAACCTTGCTGGAGACAGCAGTAACAGAAGCTCAGCTCTAGGAAGGCAAAAAGCCAATAAGCAGAGATGGTAGGCAGCAGCCCAGGTCAGTGGGGAGACTGCAGGGTGTTGAATGGCCCTGGCTGAGCCCCAGGCCAGTGCTCAGCCATCACTCTCCTGGCTTCTCAGTGAGCTGAAGATGAAAGAAGGGGCTGCCTTGTGTGCACTACAGGGATCCCCAGCCTGCTTGCCTTCCTCTGGACAAAGCTCAGAAACTGTCTGCTAAGTAAACATGGGAAGGAAACTCCTGCAGAGGAGCTTTTGTCACAGAGCCACGGGGTTTCTAGCACTACAGTGGGTTCACAAGCTGCCAAGTAGAACAGCTCCTAGCAGGAGAGGCTGCTGCAGGTCCTGGCCCATCAGTCGAGCCAGCCAGAGACAGGTCACAGTGTCTTAGACACCAGCCACATGCGTGTGGATCCTGTCTCCAGGGAGCACAGGCAGGTCCAGGGACGGGCGCCCGACACATGCCCACTCAAGCCTGCGGTCCTCTTGGAGGATGTTTGCGGATGCGTGGGCTGCAGCACAGCGTGGCTGCTGCTGCAGCAGGCATTTACAATTGAGCTTGCTCACCACGAACTGCACAGGAAAAGCTTTTTGCTTTTCCAAGTGGTGCAATGCTACAAACTGCAAAAAACCCTGTGCTGGGATATCCTCATAAGTGGCATAAGGGTTTGACAACTCCTCTCTCCAAGGACTTTTCTCCATCACATCCCTGCCTCTCTCCTGGGATCACAGAGGGTCAGAGGAGAAAGGGGACACCCTGAGCTGTACCACTTCAGGAAGAGCAAGGAGAGCCCTGCAGCTGCAGGACCTGGCATGGACCCTCAGAGCCACGAGCGGCAGGAGGGCGAGCTGGGAGTGATGCTCACTGCACCTTACAAAGCAAGCTCAGGTAGAGGTGAGCACTCATTAAATGGGCAGATAGCAGGTTTAAATGGAAAACAAGGCCTCCTATTTTTTTTTCATGCTATAGGTAAATGGCCTGTGGAAGTCGTTGCCATAGGAGGAAGGTAAACAGTTGGATGGGCCCAGAAAGCAGCAGATTCACACAAGATAAATCCCTCACAAACTACTGAACGCAAAGAAACAGAAAATAACGCAGTCCTGATGTGTAAGGCAGGATACCACACTGGATGGGCCTCTCAGCCCACTCAGCTTGTCTGCTGTTATAGAAGGTTGAATGGAAAGGTAAATATATTGAAAAAACAGGTCCCCAGAGTTGAGTACCCCAACAATAGCACTGCCAGTCCAGGCTGCCTGCCCTTGTGTATCCGTGTGCCCTGTGCGGGCAAGCTCACTGCTGTGTGCCAGGGCTGGCTGTCCCTGCGGCAGCACCAGCCACCCACTGCCCTGCCAGAGGAGGAAATCCCCTCTTTCAAAACATGTGTGATGAAGGCCAGGGAGTTGTGCAAGGCAGGGCACAAGAGGCTGCTCACACAGCCCCAGCTCCGGCATTTCCTAATGCTGGCTTTGCTGGTAAAGCAGTGGTTCTTCAAATACAGGGAGAAAATAAATTCAGAGCCTGATGATGCAAGGTGAAGTAAGGCAGGAGGGGGAAACTTTAAAAAATACACATACACGAGGCTATGAGAATACAATTAGCACAGACATCCTTGACCAATGCTGCGGGGAGCAGAGACAGACCAGGACAGGGAAGGGCAGGGCAGGGGTTACCCGCCCCCACAGCTCAGCTTGGGTCTGCACGGCAGGGAGTGCTGGGGAAGGCAGGAGCCACCTCGCACACACAGCCACTCATCCTGCATGGCTCACACTGTGTAGCACACTCCTGTTGCTGAGCTTACAGGCAGCCCAGTACTGCCGAGGTTTTTGGAGCTGTGTGTCTTGGCAGGCTGTCCCAGAGCAGACACATGGCTCCAAGCTGGGCGACATGCAACAGCAGGGCCATAGTTTCATTTTACCAGTGAGGGCAGAAGCAGAGAGAGGCAGGCTGCCAGATGCTGATGCAATGCGAGATGCTGACTTTTAGAAAAATCAGTCTTACGGCTTTCTGAAGGATTAGAAGAAGGAGAATTTCAGTGTCCGGGGGCGGGTGATGCAAGCATCCCAGCCCAGGGCTGGGGAAGAACCACACCAGTTTCACAGCTTTCAGGAGGATTTCTTCTTTCACATCTCAGTGAGCTGGGATCTCTGCCAGATAAGGAGTAGGATGGGTGAGTAAACAAACAGCACTTCACTTTCTTAAAGCAATTCGGAAGGAAAGTGAATGAGCTGAATGAGATAACAACTGCTCTGTTCCTCCACTCCTCTCACTTGGCCCCTTGCTACAACATGCTCTGGGTACGCTGGTAGGCCCAGAGACTACTCCACAATATGCTCAAAGGCTCAGGGATTTCACGTGAAAACCAGATCCCATCCTTCTCTACACAACCTCCCGTATTGCTAGAAGGGACATTGCTCCCTACTTGTTCCATGCCAGGAGCATTGATTTTGCACAAAAGAGCCAAGTTCTGCTGTTACACAGACAGCATGTGAAAGAGAAGGGGGGAAAAAAAAATGGGACAAGTCTGTAACTGAAGTAAATCCATCTAAACCAATAACCTGACCACTCTGCTAAGAGAAATCCCCACAACTCCAGTAAGGAATATGGGCCAAACTGGTATCACAGAATCATAGAATAGTTTGGGTTGGAAGGGACCTTTAAAGGTCATCTAGTCCACCCCCTCCCTGCGGTGACCAGGGACATCTTCAACTAGACCAGGTTGCTCAGAGCCCTGTCAGCCTGACCTTGAATGTTCCCAGGGATGGGGCATCTACCACCTCTCTGGGAAACCTGTGCCAGTGTTTCACCAACCTCACTGTGAAAAATTTCTTCCTTAGATCTAGTCTGAATCTACCTTGTTTTAGTTTAAAACCATTATACCTTGCCCTATCACTACAGGGTACTGCAGGAGCTGGTAGAAGTGCTCACCAAGCCACTTTCCATCATTTATCAACAGTCTTGGCTCCCAGGTGCCTGGAAGTTAGCAGATGTGACACTCATCTACAAGAACGGCTGGAAGGAGGATCCAGGGAACTACAGGCCTGTCAGTCTGACCTCAGTGCTGGGGAAGGTTATAGAGCAGATCATCCTGAGTGCCACCATGGAGCACTTACAGGACAGCCAGGTGATCAGGCCCAGTCAGCATGGGTTTATGAAAGGCAGGTCCTGCTTGACTAACCTGATATCCTTCTATTTCAAGGTAAGACACTTAGTGGATGAGGGAAAGGCTGTGGATGTTGCCTACCTAGACTTTAGTAAAGCCTTTGACACCGTTTCCAACCGCATTCTCCTGGAGAAACTGGCTGCTCATGGCTTGGACAGGTGTACTCTTTGCTGGCTGAAAAACTGGACAGATGGCTGGTCGCACAGAGTGGTGGTGAATGGAGTTAAATCCAGTTGGCAGCCGGTCACAAGTGGTGTTCCCCAGGGCTCAGTACTGGGGCCAGTTCTGTGTAATACCTTTATCAACGATCTGGACGAGGGGATCAAGCATACTCTCAGTAAGTTTGCAGATGACACCAAGTAGGGCAGAAATGTTGATCTGCTTGAGGGAAGGAAGGCTCTACAGAGGAATCCAGACAGGTGGGATCGATGGTCTCAGGTCAACTCTATCAGGTTCAACAAGGCTAAGTGCTGGGTCCTGCACTTCAGTCACAACAACCCTTTGCAATGCTACAGGCTTGGGGAGGAGTGGCTGGAAAGCTGCCCAGAAGAAAAGAATGTGGAGATGTTGGTCAACAGCTGGCTGAATATGAGCCAGCAGTGTGCCCAGGTGGCGAAAAATGCCAATAACATTCTGGTCTGTATCAGAAATAGTGTGGCCAGCAGGAGTAGGGAAGTGATTGACCCCCTGCACTCAGCACTGGCGAGGCTGCACCTCAGTTTTCTGTGTTCAGTTTTGGGCCTCTCACTACAAGAAAGACACTGAGGTGCTGGAGCATGTCCAGAGAAGGGCAATGAAGCTGGTGAAGGGTCTAGAGCACAAGTCTTATAAGGAGCAGCTGAGGGAACTGGGGGTGTTCAGTCTGGAGAAAAGGAGGCTGAGAGAAGACCTACAACTACCTGAAAAGAGGTTGTAGTGAGGTGGGGGTCAGTCTCTTCTTCCAAGTAACAAGTGATAGGACAAGAGTAAATGGCTTCAGGTTGCGCCAGGGGAGGTTTATATTGTATATTAGGAAAAATTTCTTTTTTATTGAAAGAGTGGTCAAGAATTGGAACAGGCTGCCCAGGGAAGTGATTGAGTCACCATCCCTGGAGGTATTTAAAAGATACATAGATGTGGTGCTCAGGGACGGTGGACTTGGTAGTGCAAGGTTAACAGTTGGACTTGATGAACTTAAAGTTCTTTTCCAACCTAAACGATTCTATGATTCTATACAGGCCTTACTAAAAAGTCTGTCCCCATCCTTCTTATAAGCCCCCTTTAAGTACTGGCAGGCTGCAATAAGGTCAACCTGGAGCCTTCTCTTCTCCAGGCTGAATAACCCCAACTCTTACAGCCTTTCTTCACAGGAGAGGTGTTTCACCTCTCTGATAATTTCTGTGGCCTCCTCTGGACGCGCTCCAACAGGTCCATGTCCTTCCTATGCTGCGGGCTCCAGAGCTGGATGCGGTACTCCATGTGGGGGGCTCACCAGAGCAGAGTAGAGGGGCAGAATCACCTCCCTCGACCTGCTGGCCATGCTTCTTTTGATGTAGCCCTGGATATGGTTGGCTGCCTGGGCTACGAGCGCACATTACCAGCTCATGTCCAGTTTTTCATCCACCAGTACCCCTAAGTCCTTCTCAGCAGGGCTGCTCTTGATCCCTTCATCCCCCAGCCTGTATTTATACTGGGCGTTGCCTTGACCCATGTGCAGTACCCTGTACTTGGCCTTGTTGAACCTCATGAGGTGCACATGGGCCTCGCTTAAGTCCCACTGGAACCAAGGTGAATGCTTTCCTACAGTAAGACCCCATGATTAATTCAGATTACTGTGCTATGTGAGGGGCTGGGTATAGAAGAAAAAGTGTAGACTTTCAAGCCTGGGCACAAAAACCAGGAGTGTTATGGAAGGGTGAAGTTCAAGTCATTTGGACATTTGGAGAGAAGATTTGGAACAATGAGACTCAATCCAGAAAGAAGAACATGCAAGTTTATACTCTGCCTAAGCGGGAATGATCTGCAATAAGGAACAAACAGTTTGGGAGAAAAGTGTCTGTGGGCTACAGTGTGCTGGGACCAGGCTGAAGATGATACTCATTGGAAAAGGCAGACATCACGCTGTACATGAAAGCTTGAAGACACGTATGGGAAGTCTCTGTCTAGTCCCAAATATCCAACTTCCATAAAGGGCCTGAGTCAGTCACACATAATCCAAAGGAAAACCTGGATATTTGGAGGCGTAGAAAACACCAATATTGTCCTGTTGTCCTCTGGACAGATTTCAGGTCTGTAAATGACTGATGCAAAGAAAAAGGAATAACCTGTTCTCTGTGCCCGTGGTGTTTATGAAAGAGGCCACAGGCTTAGCTTAGGAGCCCATGGGAGACTAAGGAGAAACTCCACATTTTTAAGGAGAGTGAAGCCCTAGAACAGAGACCCTCTCTGAGGTCTTTAAGAGCAGTTTAGACAAATTCCTTTGCAAGTACTGGTGTTCCTGCCATGGGATTAAGTGAGGGGGCAGAGAACCTCCCTGGAGCATGTGATGCTTACAGCTGAAGTAAAGAACAAGCACCAGCTTTCTGGGACAGCTTGACTAAGATTTTGAAAACTAACTCACCCATCTGTCTGCAAAAGAATTGAGTCAAAGAGACTTTCCAAGGCCTGTGCAGAACCACTGTGATTTTCTAGCTAAATCAAAACCACTGGTACTCACTGGGTGAGGAGAGCATAAACATGAGACCAACCACTTCTCTATTTGGCCTCTTTAGAAGACCTTGTGCCATAATTAGAACTTTTTCACCCTGTGCCATTCATGCTGTTTCTGCTAACACTCACAGTCTTGAGCTATAGCTCCCCAGCTCCCACAGCAAGAGGAAGAAGAGCAGAGAGAGAGGTTGCTCTGCCTTTTCCAACCCAAGAGATGACAGCTGAGGAATTGGGGAGGACTCTGTAGCCTTTTGGACTAGACAAATCACCATTTACTACAGGGTTTCAGACAGAGAGGTATCTTCCTATCTGGAGTCCCCTGCTCCTGTTTCAGTTTGAACGTAGGACTTGGGCAAGGGGAATGAGTGGGGTCTGTGATGGAGACTCTCAATCCCTTCACAAAGTAGCATTTCCAACATAAGACTCAAACTGTTATTCCTGCAGCCCTCCTCAAAGAGCACTGACAGCTTAGGTGGCCCTGACACCCTTAGCTCTGGGCAAGCACTTCCAAGGGCCTGGAGCAGGTCTCCCTATGAGGCATATCACCAAGGCTGGACCTGCATCCCTGGCCCAAAGAGCAATCCTTACCCATCTCACCACTGGTACATGCTCAGAACACATTCAAAGACAATTAATATAGCTCTATGGATTCTCTGTGTTTTACTCTTTTTCATTAGGCTGATGAAGACACTCAAGCCTTGTCGCAATATAGTAGTACCCAAACCACATGCTGCTGTCACTGCCTTTGTGCTACGTCCTTTGGTGAGATTTCTTCCTGTTATGGTTTCTCATAGCTTGCAAATTGGCTACTTTAACAGTTAGTGTTTACAGGCATTATCAAGGAAACAGAAGATTAAATCTTGAGAAGAAGGAAAAGAAAGTTGCTAAATATAACTCCATCAGATTGTGTCTGACACGTACATCTTCACAGGAAAGAACTAGGAGAACATAGTGGGCATAAAACAAGGCAATTGCTTTTCATTCTTCCTACTGAATGGAAACTGGTTAGAGTTA
This sequence comes from Phaethon lepturus, assembly GCF_000687285.1. Classification (NCBI taxonomy): domain Eukaryota; kingdom Metazoa; phylum Chordata; class Aves; order Phaethontiformes; family Phaethontidae; genus Phaethon; species Phaethon lepturus. Next base: position 85,237 of record NW_010528278.1, on the reverse strand, counting down.
CAGGCTCCTCCTCTTCCTAAAACACATCTCTTATCTTGCTGCTAGGGGATACTTTTGGATACTGCCCATCTCCAAGTTAGCACACTCCTCTTGCCAGAGGCTGCTGAGGGGGAAATAATTATGGGGGGGGAGGTCCCAGGGAAAGCTGGCGTAATTTCATGGGCTCAGCCTAGGACAGACTCACCAAAGTCCCCTTATACTCGGATCTATGGCAAAGATCCTTCAAAAGCTCCCAATTTGCTCTTGCACAGCTGCTGTTGCTGCT
>NW_010528278.1:72899-84941 GCF_000687285.1 Phaethon lepturus | reverse complement strand
AGCAGGAAGCGGAGCAGGGAGAATCAGACTAAAGCTTGCAAGAGAAGGAAAGAGGACAGCAAAATACTGTCACTCCGGATGAAGGCTTTACAGACTAGAGGCTGCTGGTGAAGGCATCACAGCTGAAAGGTATCCCATCTGTCAGAACACGCAATGTATAAATTCATCACACACCAGGAAAACATGGTTCTAAACTCACATGGGAAAAAACAATTCCAGAGAAGACACTATAGCTAACATTTTCTAGTGTTCCTCAAATTACTCTTATTTTACTTTTTTAGATTTTTCAAGGATATGAAAAGCAAGTCTAATTTTCAGATAAGTTTCCAAGTTGTCAATCAGTAATTCTTAATCACACTATTCAAAAACATGCACAGAACAGCCAAGAACCATACAAGGAAGCCCAAGAAGCCTCTTGCACAGAAATCCAACTGACTGTGTACAATGTGATGCTGGAGTCATTCATACAGTGCCACAGGAGTCCAGAAGGTTTTGAAAAATTTTCCAGAATAAATTCTGGGGAAAAGCCCCAGGTTCTAAAATGCTTATTCAGTTCTGAAATATTTCAGCTCCAGAGAAGCCAAGCATAGCTTGCTGCTTTTCAGCTCCAGACCAGCAAGCATGTTTTAACACCGCCCTTTAGCTCTCAGCTAGCATCTGCAAGGATCATAAGAAGCACTTCTGGAAATTTCTTCTCAAGTGCTGCAAGAGGAGAGTCAGCTTCCAGCATTTAGGCCATGTTTATGATTGCTATGAGGGGAGCAAAGTGAAGGAGCAAGTAGGAATCCCAGAGACTGCTACAACATTTTCTTGGTTTAAATCTAGAGGGAAACTGGTAAGGATGTTTGAGATCAGATGGGATCCTCTCAAGCATCTCTGTCTTTCACCTTTGGACTTGCAGGGAAGAAAAAGAAACCCTAGCGTCTATGGTCATGGAGGAGTCTCAGCAATGAATGGAGATGATTCTGCAGTGAGCCTGGCCCAGTGGCTCTGAGAGGGGTGACCTGGGAGGGACAGACCTAGTCTTCACACCACTCGTTGCATTAGTGGTAGCGATCTGGTCTCCTATGGTGAGAAGATGCAGGGCTGCTGTTCTTGCAGTTTGCTTTGGGTGACACCACTGTATCTCAGGGACCCTGCATGCTCAGTGCAGACTTAGAAGCAGGCACAAAGCAAGGCTCGCTTCTCCCCACTATTTAGAGGAGTAAAGCCTGCAGCAGTATGGAGGAGGCAGAGCCTGCACACCTGCTGCTTATCCTGAACATACTACTGCAGAAAACCTTTCTTATTGATTTTGTTGCATGTTCACTTCAACCTAGAAGAGTAATCACAGCAGCCTGTACACACTGCCCAAGGTGAGTGTGTGACCTGGCAAAACACATGCTGCGTAATGTTTGGGAGAAGCAGGAGGAACCGAGTCAGTACAAACATCCCCAAAGAAACAAAATGCACAAGGGCTGACAGCCAGCAAATGCTGGGTTCACAGAAGCTGGCACACTGCTCTGCCTGCACATGTAATAGAGAACATGGAATTTCCCACCACTTGGTGAAATCCCTGCTGGGAAACACCGTGGTGTGGGACCACCTATGCCTCACATGAGTTCATCATGGGAGGTCTATCAGCTGCATCAGAGGAGAGTGGTTACCTTCAGTGGAGCACCACTGGCAGATCTGGCTTTTATGATGCTAAAATACTCACAAATGGAAAATACAAAACAGAAAAACATTTGGGAGGGAAAATAGAGGAAAGTTAGCACAAGGAAAGGAAGAGCAGGGTAGAGGACACGTCATCTGTGGTGTTTACATGTAACACCACCATCCTACATGGCTGCTGGTTAAGGGAGACCAAGAGGAAGTGAACATTAACTCCGAGATGACAGTGCAGAGATGGAAAGTGAAGGAGGCTACTGGGAGAGATAATGAGTACAGGAGCAGAGGAGTGAGTTCAGAATTGCAGCCCTCTTTTGGGGACCAGCCCACCTGACATTCACACCTGGCACCAGTAGAAAGGAATGATGTAGATAGAGAAAACACAGGGGACAGGTGAAACTGCATGAAGCTAGGAGACCTACAACAGCTTGTTCCTGGTTACAAATAAATGCAGTTTTTTGAAGGCCAGCATAATGTTCTTCTCTCTCCCTTTTCCACCATCTGCATATGCTGCACCTTGCAAATTTTGTCATATATGCAACTGCCAGCAGATGGAAGGCCGGGCATGCCCACCTTGCTCATGTTGCAGCAGGGAGACACTTTGTTTGACGCAAAAAGGCAGCATGTACCGTTGTCCCCTTCATCTGCATTCTCAGGAGCTTACCCCATGAACGCAGGATGACTTTGCCATCTTGCAGCCAACACACAGCCTGAACCGACAGCCAGCCTCTGCCTTAGACCTTCTCACACCTAGCAACACAGCAAGGAGGTGAGCTCAGTGCGGCTGAGGAGCCAGAAAAAACCTGGCCAACCCTGCTGTTGGTAGGGAGGTGCCTCCAGCGCTGAACCTGCCCTGGCTCCATGGGAAGATGTAGAAGCAGTGCTGATATTGTGCATCAGAAGAAATGCTCTTTGATCTCCAACCAAAAGCCCTGAACAGGAATAAGGAATCACAACTTTTGGAAGACCAAAACCAGAAGCATCTGTTGTGCAATGGAACATTTCAAACACAAAACATCTGTCCATGTCAGTAGGTCCCCAGAGTTATGAGAGCCTGCTGTGGATGTCAGGTGGGAATTGGACTTGGCCCCTCTTCCCACCCCTCCCATTCCCACAGCTTTCCACAGAGGTGCCCATCACATCATGGTGACCTGCTTCTAGCCTTCTTCCAGGAGCTTCTGCCTTTGCTGGATTAAGGCTCCAATCACCAGTCACAACATCAGCTACACAGAGGACAACTTTCTATCTAATGTCCCATTTGTTACGCAGCCATTGCTTCACCCACCCTCAAAATCAGTCACTATTCAGATCATACCTCTCACTAACCTGGCAGCCAGCAGCCAAATGACATATAGTGGGTAGAAACTAAAGGCAGGCAGTGCATGAGACATAGTCTTTAATACTGACAGTGCTTTGCTGAGGGAAAAACACGGGTAGGAATGTCACAAATTTGGCATAGCCTGTAGTCCTCAGCTCAAGCGCAGGCATATGAATCTCAGCGGCACTGCTGCTTTGCTGACAGCGTAAGGAAAAATCAGAGGAATCTCCCAAACTCCTGGGAGAAGACTGTGCCCCAGGGAGAGCACAAGCATTATTTAAGGAGGGGGAGTTTGCTAAGCTGAGAATTTGTCTGTTGCACTCAGGTAAAGAACTGCGTTTTGGAAAAAAACATCAGCGGGAAACACTCAGAGCTTTTCTGATAACTACTGCTATCCTAACACCAGCTGGGGCCTTTGGCCAGCACTGGTGCAAAAAGTGCTTCTTATCAGACTCTCACCTCCACGACCCTGCTCTGCACCCCAGTTTTAGAGCCCGGCTTGGTGATGGCTTGTGTGGACCACCCAGTGGCTGTTGATCCTGTGACAGGGTCTGAAGTGGCAGGTTTCCCACCGAACCTCCATGGGTCCTGGTGTGCACCCTCAGTGCAGCCTAATCAAAGCAAGGCATTTTCACTGTCAGCTGTGGAGTCACACAATTCTAGCAATGTTTAGGCCTTAGAGCAAATGAAGCCTGAATAAGAGAGATGCGTTAGGTGTTTGCAGTGACTACACAACATCAGATATTTCACTGCAGCTTGCCCACATTTTAGAAGAGTACTGTTAGCACGCAATGGTTGCAGGTACCAGGAGGCAACACCAACCAAGCCACACAGGCATTTCAGCCTGCTTTGGTGGATGCTGCACCAGCAGCTGCCTGCACTGGCTGCCAGAACAGGGAGCAAGTGCGGACCGATCCCTGCTGGGGGGCTCACCACTGTGATCCCTGCTCCAGCTCCCTGACAACCCCAGAGTCATGGCCCTGAGGGATGGGACTGACCGGTGCCCATGGGCTGACAAAGCATCTTGCCACAGTTCATTTTCCCAATGGCAGCCAATTTTTCCAGTTTTGCCTGTCAATTTTGTTGCCCCCTCAAAACACCTAGGTGGAGGGAAGTGCTGCTGGGGGGCTCACCACTGTGATCCCTGCTCCAGCTCCCTGACAACCCCAGAGTCATGGCCCTGAGGGATGGGACTGACCGGTGCCCATGGGCTGACAAAGCATCTTGCCACAGTTCATTTTCCCAATGGCAGCCAATTTTTCCAGTTTTGCCTGTCAATTTTGTTGCCCCCTCAAAACACCTAGGTGGAGGGAAGTGAGGACAGCAGTAATGCCTGCACACTCAGTGCAACAGATAGAACTGAAATCCAGGATCTGGATTGGTGAAATAAATCAATCTTTCTTTTTGTATGCTCTTACAGACTAGGTTTGAACCTCCACTAGGGCTTTTCTGTGCTTCTTAAGCCTCTCTCATATCCTTGGAAAGCTGTGGCAACTGGAAACACGCCAGTCTTCCCACAAACACACATAAAGAAAGGCTGAGCCACAAAGTAAAGATGGGGCAACCTTTGTTGTCACTGAAAACAAGCTGGTCAGGACTTGGAAAACTTACCGCAGGCTTAAAGCAAACTTCATACTTATACTGGGTGGTGCTAATATTTGATGATGAAAACCGCACAGGATTCTGTGACTGCTGAGACTTTGAAAAGCTGCTCCCCAGGGACAGGCTGCAAAGCACAGTCCACTGTCTGAGCAAGAGGGGCTGGGACAAACACACTAACGAAGGTCGTCACATAGCGTCAAGTAGGCTGATGGAACGCTCCGTGTGGTGAGTCTGCGAGACCCAGTCTGTGCCTGAGCCATGAAATTACCCCAAGTCCCCAGTGTCAGGCTTAGGCAGAGGAAATGAGGTTAGGACTGCACAGCAGTTGAGCACATGAATTTCCCATTCTGCTTTAATCATCTTAACAGATATTTCATATTTTAAAATTGGCAAGAGTCAAATACCTGCACCCATGCAGTCCAACACAATGGAAATTCAAAGGCTAGAGATAAACTTTGTGTATTTCGAGCTGTGACAGTGCAAAGCCTGTCAAACACTTGTCTTTTAAAGAAACCAGGGAAGGGAAGTGAGGGAGAAAAGGCAGGCAAGAATCACATCCTGCTCCTTTGTACAGAGCATGGCTGTTTCTACACGGGTAGGAAAGAAAAGGAAGGAAAAGACCAACATATGGTCCCTGCCATGCACCAGGCAGTATATTTACAGAAAATGTGATGGAAAAGCAGATTTATGGTCCCTGGCCACAGTCCTTCAGTGCTGCCACTTAACAGTGTGTCACACTACTATATCTGTACTTAACATAATATGATATAAGTAATATCAAATAAATATAATACTAGCCAGACTCCACCTCCACCAAGTGAAATGCCTGTTTGAAGTCTGGAAGTATTAAACTCCAGCCCCTTATTGATCCTGTATGATCCCTCCCTTATAAGATCCTTCCCTCTTAACCCTGTATTAATCTAAGTAACTGGCAAATTTTGGGTACCAGGACTGACATTTTCTTCCCCTGACCTCTATTTGTGGTAGCAATAACAACTTTTTGTTTGAACAAAAAAAAGAAGTGGTTGTTTTGCAGGCTAAAAAGAAAGGTGCTGAAATTGCTGTTGGTAGATCTTCTTTTCTTGTGATATTTTCTTGTTTAGTTTGCTGTTTTTCTTTTAAATATGCTTCTTTTTAGACATTATGCTGCCTGTGCGCTATATAGGATGTCATCAGAAATCTCATTTACATGCTTTAAAACGAAGATAGCTTAGGGGTTTTTTTGTTGTCAAAGCCAGGAGTTTAACAAGCAGTGAGCTTAGTGTCTGGGGCTGTGGGATTGGAGCCGCAGGCCAATGCTGTTTTGGGGTTAAAGCAGAGATCCTAAACCAGCCTGCGGGAGTGCCCAGGGAGAAGCAGGCTCTCGATCCATAAACAACTCCTGTTTGCAGCTGGCGGTATGTATTTGTCATACTGGTGTTGCTGCATTTCAGGGTCACTGCAGGGTTTGGTCCAGCTCAGAGGAACAGCTGGATCATTAGGGGGTCTTGCACGCATGGCTTAAATGAACCAATTATTTAAGAGAGAGAGAGGAAAGGGACTGGTGCAGGGACAGTCATTTGCTCTTCCCTGGTGTCATGCCAGGGCAGGGTTCAGAGGAAGGCATATGTCTTAGAGGGTGGTGAGGCACTGAAGAGGTTGCCCAGAGACGTTGTTGGATGCCCTATCTCTGAAGAGTTCAAGGCCAGGCTGGATGGGGCTTTGAGCAACCTGGTCTAGTGGAAAGGTGTCCCTGCCCATGGCAGGGGGGGTCAGAACTAGATGATCATTAAGGTCCCTTCCAACCCAAACCATTCTGTGATTCTATGAATAGGTCTCCCCACACAAGCTGAGTCCTTAATTGCTTTTTTTAAGAAGGAGTTTGTGGAAAGTACCCTCTCCTCTTAACGTTAGTCATGTGGAGTCACCAGTAAGGCAGGCAGAAAACCTATATGGGCTGGGGAGGCCCCAGAAAAGTTGCACTGAGACTGCCCTGAACCTGGCCCAAAGTGTGCCCCGAGGGGCAAAAAGCCCTGCCAGGGGCCAGCCCTGAGCAGGCAGCTCACTGCTGCCTCCATCACTGCCCTCCCATGTTTGGCTTTGCCCTGAGTAACTCCCTCCCACCTTTCCTCTGAGAAGCTCCAGGTTTGACTGCAAAAAGCAAGGAGAGTGGTGGGTGGCTTTGGGCTGGCGATAGCCTGTCCTCCCATACCGGCATCAGCATGGCTAGGAGCTTCCCAGCAGCTCAGCTCAACGGTTTCCTGGAGGCAGCACAAGCAGGTTTCCCTCTGTCTCACCCTGAATTACATGTGTGCTAAGCACCCGCTATGCTGCTAAGTGAGAATTCAAAAGATGAAGCAGAGTATTAACAAGACAGTTCAGTTTTTTTAGTTTTGTTCTTGTGCCCCTTTCAAATTTCTGTTTTCATTCCACCCCTCTGCAACACACAGATAGTTGTGTGTTCTGTGCAGCTGGAAGAACTGAGGCTTCTTCAGCAGTTTGGGAAGAGGAGGGGGAAGAGCAGAAGCAAAACTAAAGTGTATCCCATCCCCAGCAGGGGAGAGCCACAGAGCTGGCAGAGATCTCCAAGTGACATCTTTGTGTGTCAGAATTTCTTTTTTAAATAAGCACCAAAGAAGAATACTTTTTCATATTGAAAGAAAATGTCAAAGAATCTGCAGAATGTAAAAATAGAAACTACTTTCAAAGTTGACAATTAAAGTTATATTTCTCTTGGGTGTTTAGTTTTCAGTTGTTTTTTTACTTCTTACGCCTATCTGCTTTTTCTTTCCCTTTTTCTTTTTTTTTTCTTTTTTTTTTTTTTTGCCTCCTCCACACAACTCCTAACTCACAATTTTGTTCCCACAGTAAGGAATTAAAAAAATAAGTAAGAAAAAATAAAAAGAGCAAACCTTACAATTATTTTAGAAAGACTTTGAAAATCAGCCAGCTCATTTCAAACTGCGAATTGAAAGCTATGTACAAAATCTCAACTCTTTTCCTACTCTCCCTCCTTCTCCTCAAATGGCGTCAGCATGGAAGTCAAGGCTGGTGATTGCATGCAACTGTTCCCATTCGCCGCTAAGGCTATACTTGAGGTGCCACAGCAGTGCTTGCTTGCAGTCGTATTTTTAAGTGTGTGTAGTTTCACTTTTACTGCATGAATCACGTCCTCAGGGAACTGCAAAAATGCCCTTCCGTCATCAGTGCTCAGATCTGTGCTGTCAAAATGAGAAACAGATTTAATCTGGTGGCAACTTCTCTGCCATAAAAAACACTGGTGCCTTCAGAGAGAGAAGCAGATTGCATGCAGTCATCAGGAGGATCCTGTGCTTTGCACCTCATCCCTTCACTTTGTGTTTGCTGAAGAGTTTGTAAACTTGGCTCCTTGCATGAAAATCCACCGTGTTTTTCGGAGCCCTTGCAGCCTGTTGCTGGAGTTTCATTTCAGTCATTCTGGGCCACGAGCCAAATGAAAGTTCTCTGCCTCAGTTTCATGAGGAAATGCTAACTCATTGCCTCTTAGCCTGGGCTAGTGATTAAACACACCATGGCTCCTCCTCTTGTCTTTATTTGCAGGGGGAAATCTCCAGCATATAATTGTGTCCATGCTCCGCTGTGGCAATAAGGACCTCGGGGACACTGGTGGTGCCTTTCTCAACTGTGGTACTGTTTGCATCCTCACCTCTAGCTGTCTCGAGGAAAGGCATCATGGAAGCACCAAACTTGCTGGAGAATGGAAATATTCCACAGAGAAGGAAATTCACATGTTGCCAAGTGGCTTTTTATACTTTAATATTTGTTTTGATTATGATTTCAGCCCTGGCTTCTGCAGTCTTCTGTTTGCTCCACCATAAGCAGGTAAGGACAAAGCAAAATTCATAACTCTGGAGTATACAACACAGGTATTATTCCTAATGATTAACATTGTTGTGTTGATGCTATCAACTAACAGCATCCTAGTCATTCTTTCTCTTTTGGAGACAGTTAATGCTTTTACTTTCCAAGATTTCAGTTGATAACATTTCCATCAATTCCTTGGATAAATGTCTTCAGCATTTTGCTTTCATTTCCATAAGTTTAAAAAAGAAATTAAAAATCAGGTTTTATTTCTCTTTGGTTTCCCCTCCTGCATCAATGACGTACGCTGCCCTAATGCGGTGTCAACTGATGCTGCTCTGTCAGGACAGGAGAGGGTGAGGAGTCCTGCTATTTCACCAGGCATTAAGACTTTTCACTCTTGATTTTATGAAGTGCTAATACAATCTAGCCCAACTAGGGGTTACTGAGTCAAGTTGTCTTCTGCATTAAGGGTGCATTAAGAAGAGTGTGACCAGCAGGTCGAGAGAGGTTATCCTCCCCATCTATTCTGTGCTGGTGAGGCCTCATCCAGAATACTGTGTCCAGTTCTGGGCTCCCCAGTTCAGGACAGACAGGGAACTTCTGGAGAGAGTCCAACAGAGGGCTACGAGGGTGATTAAGGGACTGGAACATCTTTTTATACCTTTCCTAGTATAAGGAAAGGCTGACAGACCTGGGGCTGTTTAGTCTGGAGAAGAGAAGGCTGGGAGGGGACCTTATCAATGTCTGTAAATACCTGAAGGGTGGCTGTCAGGAGAATGGAGCCAGTCTCTTTTCAGTAGTGCCCAGTGATAGGACGAGGGGCAATGGGCACAAACTGCAGCACAGGAAGTTCCACCTCAACACAAGGAAAAACTTCTTTACTGTGAGGGTGACAGAGCACTGGAACAGGCTGCCCAGAGAGATTGTGGTCTCCTTCTCTGGAGACCTTCAAAACCCAACTGGACGCGTTCCTGTGCAATCTGCCCTAGGTGACCCTACCTTGGCAGGGGGCTTGGACCAGATAATCTTCAGAGGTCTCTTCCAAACCCTACCACTCTATTATTCCATTAGCTGATTTCAATGAGCTTTTTCTGTCTATATTTGTGTGTATGGTAATGAACAGAAATACAGGCGTGAGCCAAGTGACTAATTTGCTGAAGGACACATTTTTATTTTCTGGTTTCCAAACTGTGAATCAGTTTCCTGGAGGATCCAAGTGTTAGTCCGGGATGCTGGTTTATGTATTCCGCTGTGATGTAGCTCCCTTCAGTTCCAGTTCTGAAGAGGAAGAGGACAAGGAAAAAGTCCCCTTATGTTAAGAGGCAGGATGGCTTGTTCTCATGGGGCTGCCAGTTTCTTGTGGTATAATAACACCAGGAACCCCCCAGAGGAGGATCCTACAAGGCACTGATTGTTTTTGTAAAATAAGAAAACTGCTAAATTCTCACAAGAGAGGAGCCTGCTCTGCACCTTACAGCACTATCATATAGCGGACAATATGTAAAAAAAAATTTTTCTAATTGCTTTCGTACTTTTAGCCCTGCTCCCCCAGCTTTTCTCATCTGTTTGGGAGCTGTGAAGCAGCAGCTCTGTGACCTGCAGTCACAACTGCATCCCTCTGACGGCAATAAGCACACAGATACACGCAACATTTCACACATACTCCATTCCCCCTTCTTTCTTTCATATTGCAGAAAGTTACTTTAGTAAGTGAAAGAATTGCCTTTAGTCATGCTGATTCATATTAACTGGGGAAAACGGGACCGGGTAATGAAAGCCTTTCCCTGCAAGGGAGCTGACAACCTCCCCAGCACTCAGGACAGCAACTTCCTAAGGAGCAAATGAGGTTGTGCTTCAATAGCAATTTTAAGCATTTCAGAGCGTGCATCTATGAAGACGCGAGACAGAATTGGGGTCCTGTGCCTGTAAGTTGATCCCAAGTTTGCCTTTTATAGGCTCTGGCCAGAGAGAACATAGTTGCTGTGTAGGAAGAGCATGACCTCCATAAACAGACACAGAGCCATGAGTCACAGGAATAGAGTGAAATCTCTTGCCACTGACAGTTTACCACCTGGGCAAGCACAGAGCTGCCTCCTTCCCTTGGCTGGAATGGCACTGGAAAACTGCTCTGACTAGTGGATTAGAAAGCACTGTGCCTTAACTAAGCACAGTGTAGCAGTTAAAGAGAGGTAGGCTTAAAAGTCAGAAACTGTCCTCCCCATTCTGCTTATCAGGTGTGACCTTGAGGGCATTCCTTCAGCCCTCCATGTTTCCTTCCTCCTTGCACAGAGGCTACAAAGCCTGAGAGCGACTCCAAAGAAGAGGCGACCACTGTCAGCATGCCTTTGCTGCTCTTGGAGCACAAACTGCCATGGAAAAGCAGTCTGTGTGAGTTTTGTGGCGCACAGCTGCTACACAACTCTGTCATGCACTGAATCAGTGCTAAATGATTTCAAACTATGATGCACAGAAGGAAAGGTTCATGGTTTTAATGAGGGTGAATTAGCACAACACTGTGCAGCTCCCCATGTGTATGCACTGGCTTTAAGTCAAGTCCTTGTCCACAGAGACATCACTTGTGACAGTGTGTGAGAGCTGAGGCCAGCGATGAAATGAAAGTCCTGTCATCTGAGTGGAGCATAGACCTCATTCTAGCCACTGCTGATGGTTGTCGTTTTTATTTTGTGAAAATACCACCAAAACAGATACGAAAAATGCTGATCTATTTTAAACATGTCAAACTTTGTTGGAAAACAACTGTTTTTTCATAACAAATCATTGCACTTGTGTGTTTGTAATTACAGATAAGAAGGGTATTTCCCTTCCTGGGAGAATGCTCCTATGCTCTTGTAATGATAACGCTTCTCTCTTGAGCTCACTGATAGATGGAAAAATTGCAGCAGAAAACACTGACCAAGCACTGCTTCTTTCCACAGGCACCGGGGTCATGCTGGGCACACGGATCTTGTAAGTATGGAGATGCTAGAGCCACTTTCTGGTTTTGTCAGACTTGCGCTGTGGCAAAGATGACCATCTCACAGCCCTCACACCTGATTACAGCTGCTCCAAGTTCTGGCCACAGAAATACAGAGCCCATAGGGCACCGTGGCCATGACAAATAGAACTCCCCAGCTCTGCACCCAGGGCTGTCAGCCAGCAACTGTTTCTCTCTTCCAGAATCAGCCACGTGCACCTCTCTGAAAACGGCTAGCAAAATCAGCCTCACAAGGGTCAGATTTATTGCTACCAGGTGTTAGTCAGCAGTTCCCACAACCCTAGGACCGAGGGCAGTCCTACAGTAATACCCCATATACCAGCTCAGACCCTCAGAGAGAATTAAATCAGTGAAAAACTTCTGCATGTATAAAACTTCAGCAAATGACCAGTGACTGTGCAAGACCCTAACAAGCCAGGACCCCCCCAGGCAGATGCAGTGGCTGAAGGTACTGACCAGCACTGTAGCATGAACTGGGTATCCCTGTTATATGGTATCTGATCCATTCTGCATCGAGACTGCACCGCATGACGTACTGCAGATACACAGGCCCTCACGGCACGCACAGTCCAACATTGCTGTGTGTTGCTGTCTCCTTACCCAGTCTGTCGGTGCGCACAGCAAGGGGTATGACAGCTGCCACTCATGGTAGCGT
>NW_010528278.1:43091-72813 GCF_000687285.1 Phaethon lepturus | reverse complement strand
CACAGCAGCCAGTGAGCAAATTACTGTAACCACCCTTATCATCAAATCCAGCTGAAGTTCTGCCTCTGAATTTTTTCTTATTAGAGACCAGCTCACACCCAACCCTCAGCCTTGAAAGTTCCCTGTCTCCAGGGTGCTTTTAGCAGCTAACCTGTCCTGGCAGGGAGGCCCTCCAAGCCATTCATGGCCATAGGGGTCCTTCACAGCGTCTCCTGGTGGATTGAGACCCCCTTCGTAGCACTTCTGAGGAGTCAGTAAACTCAAAAAGATCAGTAATAATAATGATATTAATATTAATAACATTATTAACAATTATAATAATTAATAAATTATAATAATTTTTTAGAAGTCTGGAAGGGAGTAGGGAGTGAGATGTACCTATGGGAAACTAACAAAACATGCTCATGTACAGAGCAAGGTTGTCCTTAAACATAATTAATCACCATCCCCATTTTGTCTATATTTTCCTCAGTAAAAGAGTCTTCTACACCAAACTTCAAAGGTGCCATGAGCTGGGAGTGGAACTTAGAGCACTGCAACGGATTTGTGCAGAAGGACCATGACCAGTACCTCGTAATTGAGCAGAGTGGCAACTACTTCATCTACGCTCAGGTCAACCGCAAACAAGATATGGAAGAGACTTTTACACTGGCGCTGTACAAAGACACGGACATCCTCCTCAACAAGGTTGTGGGATCAAAGATGGGAGATGAAAGGGGCACAGTAAATTTTGGGAGACCCTTTTTCTTGCAGAAAGGAGATAAGCTGTACTGTCAGGTAAATTTTTATCTTGACTATATTCTGGCAGGGAATCAGACTTATTGGGGCCTATACAAAATATAGCAGGATTCTGCTCTGAATCAGCTCCTCCCTTATTCCCTCCAGGAAACCTTATGGCATGCATGAAGAGTCTGCAATTTCTTTTTGTATGAAATCGAACTTGCTGGAGTACACATTATAGTAGGCTGGTATCCTTCAGTGGCAGAGTAAAGTGTAAAACAAAGTGAAGAGCAAACTTTGGTAATAGCGGATGGCACCTGATTGTCACGAAGTATGAGAGAAAGATGATTCTGCACGGAAAACTTCTTGATGTGTTACAGGGTTGACTCTGAGATCCTGGAAAAACAAGCCACTATATTCAGTCTGTTCTGAGCTCAGGAGGAGCTCTGCTCTGTAGCAGGTTGCATTTCAGAGCTGGGTACATGACAGTACCTTGGGTCCCTTCCAACGAAAGGTGCTATATAAAAGCTAAAGTATTCTATATACTTCCTGCACAGCCTGCCCGTGAAACGACATGTCTAGAGTAGAAGGACGAAGTAGTTGAGAAAGTCTGTGATGCAAGGAAAACTTCTCAGCCCCATCCACAGCCTTGCCACTAGCAAGGGAAATACCATGCAGGAGCTTCCCCAGGGAAGCTGCATCTTCATGGGTAGTTCACAGCACAAGGACCTTTCCAGTCAAGCACAAGCAGTGCTGCACCTCTGAATTCATGTCAGCTCACTGCCGCGGTCCAGACACACACACCACAGTGAGCTTGTGGATCCAGCCAATGCAGCTGCTTTGCATCCAGATGCTATAAGGATGCATCACTGCTGGCTGAGTAGCACAGAAATACAATGAAAGTTGCTGTAAATAGAGATTGCGGAGAAGAGATAACGATAGAAAGATGCATATGAGGAGAGCAGGCATGGAGCAGGGAGCAGAAGATGGAGAGTTGGAAAACTGTTCCCACCATTTTTTACTATGCTGTGTAGCAGGTGTCGCAAGCAGGGCAGGGCAGAGCAGACACAGTCCTGACATGAAACGGGGAAGGGCTGAGCATCCCTCCCTAACCACCTCCACACCCCAGGCACAACTTCGATATCCAGCACAAAGCACAAGCAGTGCCAGTACTGTAGCAAGGAGGTGGGAAACAAGGTAGCAGGGGAGAAGCACACCCTTCACCTGCTTGGGGAGCCAGCAGGTACTGAGACACTACTTGCTTTGAGGCCTTAGCTATCTGCTGTTCTTCCTGGGATGAGTGTCACCTGCAGACCACAGGAAGGTCTTGAGACCTCAGCAAAATCAAAGTTCTCTTGGAAAAGCAGGCTGCTGTGCTGCATGACAGCCCAGCTGCCCCACGGTGTGGTTCCTCTCCCTTGCCTGGGCAGGCTCTCCCAGGGGCTCTGTGCTTTGGTTTCCTGCCATCTGGACCCTTCATGGGTGAAAACTCCTTTACCATTCCTCAGAGCATGTCACAGCCTTGTGCATGGACTTTCGTGGGAAAGCAAAGCAACTGAGAAGCTGGCTGAAAATAAATAGTGATTTGGGGTTGGTTGGGGCAGTTAGGGGTGCTATTTGCTCTTATAATTTTATATTCTATGTGTTGTAACTCTAAAGAAACGCCAGCAAACTTTTTGCAGAGACATCTGCAGGCTTGTGTTTTGTTTCATACAAACTGTTATCAGCTAAAGTGTTACTCTTGTTCTTACTTTGCTTTGTTGATTTCCCTTAGTTTAAAATAAAAAAAAAAAAAACAAAACTTAAAAAGTCTTACAAACCACAAGCGCTATCTCACTTCTTTGATACGGACTGAGAAGATAACTGACTGACACATTTCTCTACCCTTCATCTACTTTCACTAAACTGCCTCCTCTGCTCTGAGAGGTTGGCAGTATCAGCACGGAGTAAGATTAGTTTGAGCTGCACAGTCCCCAGGCAGTGCCGAACTCGGTCCTCTTCCCAGCACACGGGGAGCTCCATGTGTCCCAGCCCCATGGCAATTGGGAGGAGAGGGGATGTCCCTGCTCATTGCAGGGAGGTTGAACTAGATGACCTTAAAAGGTCCCTTCTAACCCAAAGATTCTATGATTCTATGTCTGTACCCCGGGCAGCCCACACACCAAAGCACCTTGATGCAGGCAGGAAAAGCAACAGGCAGGAGAGACAAGCGATAAGGCTTCAGCATTTATCAGAAGCTGTTATGTCAAGACACACACCCCATCATCCTCCCCAGCTGCTTTCTGAGACACAGAATAGGGATGAAGAACTCCTTATTCTACATGTCAGACCAGAAAAATCCCAGACCCTGCAACACCCTGGCCTGAAGATCTGGCTCCAAGACCCAGGCACCCAAAGCAGGGATGAAAGCAGAAGACATGTGGAAATGCCACTGCAGTGAAACTGCCTGGAGATCTCCTTGTTCCATGGGATGTTTTCAACATGCCCACCAGAAGGTCACTCAGAGCAGAGATGATGGATGGTCACAACAGTACTCCCCATGGCTTCTTATGCAAGCTGTTGGGCCTCCCATCCCTGCCTCGCGCTTCAGAAATAAATAGAAAAATCTGTATGTTTCTTTCTTTGAGTCAGGCTTTGCCCATGACATGCCTATAAAGCTCTTCACACCATGGTACGCACATTCAGTGGGGCCAACACCATAAATGTCAAGAAATAAGAAAAACGCTCCAGCCCTTCCTCCCCAACCTGCCAGTGACCAAACTGTTCAGATCCCTGGAAAATTTAAATGTGTCTCCTTGCCTTGCCCCTAGCATCCAGGAATGCATAGCAGACCTAAAAAAAGGTTCCCCAAATTCCTTGGGTTGGAAATCTTGCCTCTCTGAAAATTGTTATGCATAATTATCAAATCAACGCAGTGTCAAAAAGCCATTTACATAAAAAACTTTTTTTTTGACATTTTGAAATTATCACTTGCCAGTTGGAGACCGTTTTCACTGAGATGTGGGGTTATGAAAAAGTAGTGTATTTCTCTGTGCCATGATGCCTTTTAATTATATGTGCTTTCTAATCTATTGGACGTATGAGTTAAAGGAGAGTGAATACATCATGAGATTGACTGTATAAATAGTCTAGTCATGTGCCTTCAACCAGGAAAAAATGCCCTTTTTTTTTTTTTTTTTACGGGACTTGGGGAGTTTCTGCTTTCCCAGCAGCTTAGTAAACTGCACAGCCCCCACAGTATCAGAGATGCAAATGGCCCTTGAAGTTCAGTGTCTTCAGAAATTAACCAAACTATGGTCCTATAAAAGGAATAATCAGATTTGTAAAAAAAAAAAACAAAAAACAAAACAAAAAAAAGAACTTGAATACAAGTAACCATGATATATTCAGCAGTTTTTCTGTTTGTCCTGGTTTCAGCCAGGACAGAGTTAATTTTCTTCATAGAAGCTACTGTGAGTCTATGTTTTGGATTTGGGATGAGCAAATGTTGATAACATGCTGATGTTTTCAGTCATTGCTAAGTAGTCAAGGACAGTCCAGCTTCTTGTGCTTCCCTGCTAGCAAGAAGGCTGGGGGTGCACAGGAATTGGGGAGGGGACACAGCCAGGACAGTGACCCAGGCTGGCCAAAGAGATATTCCCTACCATACAATGTCATGCTCAGTATATAAAGCTGGGACAAAGAAGAAAGAAGGGGTGGAGGGACACTCGGAGTGATGGTGTCTGTCTTCCCAAGAAACCATTACACGTGATGGAGCCCTGCTTCCCTGCAGACTGCTGAACACCTGCCTGCCGATGGTAAGCAGTGGATGAATTCCTTGTTTTGCTTTGCTTGCGTGCGTGGCTTTTGCTTTACCTATTAAACCGTCTTTATCTCAAACCATGACTTTCCTCACTTTTACGCTTCCAATCCTCTCCCCCATCCCACCGTGGGGGAGTGAGTGAGCGGCTGTGGTGCTTAGTTGCTGCCTGGGGCTAAACCACGACACTGTTCAACAAACAGTCACAAGCCACCTCTCACCACCACACCTCGGTACACCACGTTCTCCATAGTCAACAGAGGTTGCCTATTTTTTGTTGTAGCATGATTTCAAAATTTAATTCAGACTTTCAGGCAAAAAGTGCCACAAAACACATCAAAACCAGGATGGCCTTTCCTCTAAGTAGGCACAGAGACACTTCTGATTATGTTGCACAGACACACATTGTTCAGAACTCCACCATTACAGAGGCTTCTCAGGCTGCTCTGAAAGTCACGACTGAGCCTGGCCGTCAGATGGAGTAGCCAACAGACCCTGGGGCAAAGCAGTCCCAGTTTTGAACAGCCCAAAACCACAGTGGTTTCTGCCTAAGCTGCCAAAGTGTTGAGAGCATCCTATGCCCAGAGCCATCATCAGCTCTCTGAGGATAGGTGATATAACATGCAGTAGTGGTGCCTGAAAACCTGTCCCAGCACAGCTTGCATACACTCGCTATTCATGCTTGTTAATACATGTACTGTGTATTGAGAGTTTTTCTGTCCCCATTTCTGTCATGCAGAACCCTGTTCAGAAGACGAAGTACACATTGCATAGTACACATGCATGTGTCTCAAAAACAAGATAAACTTTCCTATCAGTGAAACAAGTGGATGAGGCTGTCCTCCCTTGCAAACAGGGAGCCCAATCATGGAGGAAAGGTAAATGCCAGCTTTTAATTTGGGTTGCTTGAAGCAAACTACTGAAAGACCTGATTTTTTCAGAGTAGCTTCTATTGTATAAGCAGAACCATCATTGATTTTGGTTGTAACTTCCAGTGCTCAAGACTTTGCAAATCAGTCCAACGACGTAATATAGCTTAGGATGTTGGAGCTAAGCAAGCTGGCTTTGGTCCTGGTGGGAAGACTGTTACCTAAGCAGGGTGCTCTGAAAAACCTTTCCTTTGGACAACATAACCGGTGCTTCCTGGGCAAGAATGAACTGTCCTGACAGAAATTTTTCAGTGAAAAAATGCAGCCTGGCACAAAACCCTTGCACTGGCAATTTCAGCCATAAAGATGAGTGCATGGGAAGTTCAAAACTGTTTAAAACAGTCTGCCAAGAGAATCAGTAGAAAACTATTTTTGTTATTCCTATCCCGGCAGTGTGACAACTGCTTTTACAGTTACGTTTCCCATAAATCCTCTTAGTGAGACAAGGTCTTGTGGTAGTCTTACCCGTCTTGTTTCTCAACTGGGCAGAGATTTAATCCCACAACCCAAAAGGCCTTATGCACCAGGCTTCTGGTGACAAGTCACACACCTCAGTGGAGGTGCAACACTCTGATTTCCTGCTCTCTTCTCCCAAATTAGGGAAAGGTTTACATCACGCCCAGCCTCTTCAGCTCCCAGGCACACCAAAGGCTTCCCCACCACGTGAGGTGGTACTAGCAGATGCTTTGGGAGGAATTACCCCCACATCCAGGTTTATGTGTGCTCTGGTACCTCCTGATTTCAGCGATCCACTGTGCTGGGCACTTCAACTCCACAAAGTGAAATGCTCGGCGATGGGCAAAAGACAGCCCATGTCATCACAGATTTTAGCCTATTAAGCAAAATATATCTTAGAACAGAAGAAACTATTATCAGCACTTTAGAGATAGGGAAGAAAGGCACGGCAAGACAATGTGATTTCCTTAGGGTCATCAGAAGTGCAAACAAGCAGAGATGATAATTGATCATGGGACTCAGGGGAAGCTATTAACCAAACATCCTCATTGCGGATGGTAAAAGCAATAGTAAGAACACTTGGGAAATAAACCCCAAAAGTGCCATATTTGGATTCAATTCTCAGTTATTTTCTCCCCTCTTTTGAAGAAAACAATATAATACATTTACAATATACCACAAGCAGACAAAAAAAGCTTCCAAATGCTGGAAATGTGATTGTGATGCAGAGTACAGTGGCATTAGCAGGCTGGCCAGCAGAGTGCTCACCCACCACTTCCTTTGGCCTCGCTGCACACCTGCCTGCGCTATGGACCCCTGGGCTTTGGCAAGCTGGGAAGCAGAAACCCATTTCTCCTTCGGGTCTTTTGAAATAGGATTGTGTGTTGAATGTCCCTCCCAGTGTAAATCTGGCAAATCCCACCTTTCATCTCATTTGAGATGAAAGAACACACCAATATATTTTCCCTTTGAAATACAACATTAATCTGGGGAAAAGAAATTCTGATTTCATGTCAGCCCTACACAAAAAGACCCTATAGCACCTCAGCTCCCAGTGCCTGCCAAGCAGTCACTGGGTACTGCTAGCATAGGCTTCACACACAACGCAGAAAACACGTTTGCTTTTGGACGTTTTGATAAACACCACAAGGGCTCAGCCACAGAGTGGTGTTGGAGAAACTGCCTCATGGTACGGCCATGCTGCTGCAGAGGACATTTGCCAATACAGGCCAGGACCCTGCCTACCCCTCTGGCAAACCTCTGAAGAAGTAGGAGGGATTTGGAAGCTACATGTCCTCGTTTTGCAAAGTAAACAATTCACAGAAGAGCCACTGAAGGGAAGTCACAGGGGCATGACTCACTCCTGGTATAAAATCACAAAGTATTTTTTTACATGATAGTGTAAGAGGCGGGAACTGTTTCATCCTGCAATCCCAAGCTCACTTCTTGCTACCACAGGCAACACCTTCCCCGAGCTCCACCCTTGTGGGTTCCCTGGCTTTCATCTTTCCTACTGGAAGGCTTTGGGTCATCTCAAGCCCTTCAAACATTTCCAACCTGAAATAAGGTCTGGCTGATGCCCTCTCCTCTACGTACAAGGCTTTTGCTCCCAGTGCTTCTTTCCCTCCCTCATCTTAACTCTCCTGCAATGCTGACAGCTCACTGCCACCTCTCCTCAAACGGTGCCACAAAACTTTCATAACAAGCCTTGCCAGTGGCTTTCCCACAGCACCAGATACAAGAAATGCAGGTTTCAGTTAGAGGGTTTGCTCTTTTCTTGAAAGGTTTTGGAGGAAAAGTGAAAAAATAGAAAGAAACCAAAGGTATCAAAAAGTTCCAAGATAACAGAAATTAAGCATTTTGTTTCTGCTAGTTAATCTTCAGATTTTATAGCTGGTTTCACAGTATTTGAGGTCTCAGTCAAAATTTTTTAATCTTTGAGACTAGCAATAACAGAAGATCAAGTAAACTATATAAAAAAATACTAACAGACCTGTATGAAAACCATTATGGCATTGTTGACATGCCATAGTTTACTTAAGTGTTACATGCTGCGGAATATGTTACGAGATTTAACTTAGGAAAACCTATAAAAACTTTTGAGATGCATGGAAGAAGTGTTGCATGACATAGTGGGGAGGAATATGACAGCAAGTTCCAATTTTGGGCATTTTTGTGCTCATCTCAGCAGCCCGTGAACTTATAAAGAAGGTCTCGTTCCTTTTTCATGGCTGGCATTTGTCTCAAATTCCTTCAAATGTGAGTCAAAACGGTACAGCTGGAGCTGAATGCTGATAAGAGCTTTGAAATTACAGATCTAAAGCTTACAGTTCAAAGCTGGGATGATTAATACCACTAGCTTTTGATAACCATCAGGTTAAAATTTTAAAAATGTTTTCAGATCAAGTTTATTGTATGTGAAGCCCTCTTCCTGAAGGGTTGAAGGGGTCATTGTAAACTTCAAAGGCAAAATTTCTCTCCAGTATCTCAAGTATTCAATGTATCTTCCCATAGAAAAGGGAGAGACCGTCCTAGACATTCCCATCACATCCAGCAACCCTACACCCATAAGTGAAGCGAAGCAGGGACAGGTACTCTCTGATGCGAGGGAGACCAAACACCTGAGCAGCCTCTGAGCTGTAAGTCAAGAAAAGGCCTTTGAATGGATGAGGAAGCTAAACCATACAGCAGTGAACCCTGACAGGCCTCTGCAGCCCCTGTTCATGAAGTGAGGTAGCTTGCTTTGAGTACTGAAGTCTTTAACCTGAGAAAGAGTTAGAGTGGGTGCAGGGCAGCTCTTCAAACTCTGCCTTTCTACAGGTCTCTAATGCAACTCATCTTTGCAGCTTTTTTTTCTCCTCCTTCACTAGCTGAAATTTAGGTATGCGTTTAAGTACTTTTCTGCAAACAGACTATGGGAAAACTAGTGGGGATGGAAACTGGGGGTTGTTTCCATCTTACTGTAACAGTAAGTCTTGTTTCACACAACTCTTTTCAAGAAAAAGCTGGACAATCTCACAGTGTATGATGAGGAACTAGAGATGGCTGAATCCTTTGGGCATGGGAGAAGCTTTGGACAATGGCAACTGCAGCTTTTATCTCCTCTTTCTTTCAGTATTTGCTTTTCAGGAGAAGAGATAGTAACTCAGAACTTACTTCCTATGTATAGCCAGTATTTACAGCCCTCACTGGATGGGTATAGCCGTGCAGCTTAATAAGCAATGAGATGAACAAATAAACATGAATCTTGTGCTTGGATTATCTAGTGTTGAAAATAGATATAGCTGTGAGAGAAGCCCTTCCAGGACTTGGAGCTTACACTGTCCTGCGTGGTGGGGTTCAACCATTCCCTGATCTCTCTCTCATACTAGTCAGCCCACCCATGTCAAAACTATAGTAATGTAAGATGATTCCCCTTTCCTATTTAGCCGATACTAGCTGTGCAAAATAGGTGGAGGGATTAGTGTGGGTACAGAGGGTACACAGATGCATGCAGATAAACAGCCTGATCTCAGACTCTTCCTAACCATAAAGAATTAACCTCAAGCAGCTTTTTCACCTAACTGGTATTGAAATCTTTCCTGGAAGTTTGACACTTTTATAATCTTTTTATTTTCAGCATACTTATGCCTTTTGATCTGATGTTCCCTTTTACATGGGAAAGATGACAACTTACAGTACCTTAGTCTTCACGTAGGCCATGAAGAAACACATCAGAAGATCAAACGTTTGGTGGTCTAGAACAACATTTACCAAAATCTGTTATTCAATCACATGCTTTATGATGTACTGTTCTGTTCTTTTTGTTCTTCTGTTCTGCTTTTTTGGTACGGGATTTTCTTTTGCTGTTCAGTCAAAACTGTATGGTAGGCTGAAGTGAAAATAACTTTCTCCATACCCTGTACATCTGAATAACTTCTCAAGAACAACAGCAGACAAAAAGATAAAAACCTTCACAACATTTAGCAACCACACACAGACAAATCAGCAGGAGCAGGACATTATCCGTTTATTATTAAATGTAATGCTCCATGAAGCCTCATTATGATCTGAATGCTGATGAACATTAATAGCAACATTCACATCAATTTCAGAATAAATTCCTTTTGTTGCTCTGTGTCTGCAACAAAAACCCTGCAAGGAACTGTCATCTCGCCCCTCTGGTGAAGCTTTGTGTGGCTGGGAAGACTTCAAAAGACGTGAAGTCATTCGGCTCCAGCCCTGCCTCTCACAACCATATTTATATTCTCCCATACTTACATTCCCTTTGTATTCATACATTAATATGTGTTCTATCTGCCTTAACAATGTCTCAGTCCTGTGCCACAGAGCTGCTCTGTGCTATCCTCCTTTTGTTCCAGAGCCACTGAAAGAACCACTCAGTTTACTGATGAACATGGATCCAGAGAAGCCAGCTTTGCTCTCCTTTCACTGCAGATAATTGTCTAGACAAGAATCCAAATCAGAAATCAGACTGGGGCAAAAAAAGTGAAACCCCTCTGTAATAAGCTTTTCCTGCCACTGGATAAAGAACAAATCTTATTTCTCTCCCACCTGATGGACCTCAGTGCTGTACATGGGATGCTGTGATATTGCCTAGCAGATGTAGCAGGTACCCAAGAGACCACAATAAAAAAGCTTTGCATCCTCTCTGGAAGGACCTGACCAATATTCAGGGATAAGAAATCTTGCTTTGATTCTCATCCCTCATTTTAGGGTATTCCATAAAGAATATGCTTAGATGAAGCTGCTACATCAGACAACAGAGGTACAAGTCATCAGATGAGCCTCAAAAGAAACTCAGTCCTGCTTTTCTCCTCTCTTGATGGAGCCTCTATCTCCAAGATGGGCCACTACCTGCATAAGATCAGCAGAGATGACAAAACCATTTTGACAAAGTACTGAAAAAAGACCACTCTAGGGAGCATACCTACAAAATTTGATCCAAATCACTATGGATTTTATTATGGACAGAAAAATGCTACCAGGTGCCACAGGCTTTCAAGACTTTCAGGCTCCAGCCATAGGGAGGACATTCAAACACTGCTGGGCTGGAGCTAGCCAGGTACAATGGTGACACACAGCTGGGCTACTGAGAAAGAAAGGAAGGATATCAAGGAATCAGAACACATATATGCATATACTGCAGGTTGGCTTATAAAATCATTTATCACTTAGCCCACCCCCAAGCAGCGATTCCCGCCCCTCGACTAACTCCAGTTTATGTACTGGGCATGATGTTACATGCTAGGGAATATCTCGTTGGCCAGCCTGGGTCACTGTCCTGGCTGTGTCCCCTCCCCACTTCCTGTACTCCCCCAGCCTTCTTGCTAGCAGACCAGCACGAGAAGCTGGACTGTCCTTGACTACTTAGCAACAACTCAAAACATCAGCGTGTTATCAACATTTACTCATCCCAAATCCAAAACATAGCCTCATGCTAGCTTCTGTGAACAAAACCAGCTCTATCCTGGTTGAAACCAGGAAAGTGGACTGTTTGATGGATGAGGAATTGGTTAGATGGGCACATCCAGAGGGTAGTGGTCAACGGCTCAATGTCCAAATGGAGATCAGTGACAAGTGGTGTCCCACTGTCCTTATTGGGACCAGTGTTGTTTAATATCTTCATCAACGACATAGTGGGATCGAGCGCACACTCAGCAAGTTTGCAGACAACACCAAGCCCAGTGGTGTGGTTGACACACCTGAGGGATGGGATGCCATTCAGAGGGACCTGGACAAGCTCAAGAAGTGGGCCCATGTGAACCTCATGATGTTCAACAAGGCCAAGTACAGGGTACTGCACATGGGTCAGGGCAACCTCCAGTATAAATACAGGCTAGGGGATTAAGGGGTGGAGAGCAGCCCTGCTGAGAAGGGTTTGGGGATACCGGTGGATGAAAAGTTGGACGTGAGCTGGTAACATGCACTCATAGCCCAGGCAGACAACCATATCTGGGGCTGCATCAAAAGAAGTATGGCCAGCAGGTCAAGGGAGATGATTCTGCCCCTCTACTCCACTCTGGTGAGCCCCCAACATGGAGTACTGTGTCCAGCTCTGGAGCCCTCAACACAGGAAGGACATGGACCTGTTGGAGCATGTCCAGAGAAGGTCACAAAGATGATCAGAGGGATGGAACACCTCTTACTCTGAGGACAGGCTGGGATAGGTGGGGTTGTTCAGCCTGGAGAAGAGAAAGCTCTGGGGAAACCTTATTGCAGCCTGCCAGTACTTAAAGAGGGCTTATAAAAAGGATGGGGACAGACTTTTTAGCATGGCCTGTGGGAATAGGACAAGGAGTAATGGTTTTAAACTAAAACAAGGTAGATTTAGACTAGGTATAAGGAAGAAATTTTTCACAATGAGGGTGGTGAACCACTGGCACAGGTTGCCCAGAGAGGTGGTAGATGTCCCATCCCTGGAAACATTCCAGAGCAACTTGGATGGGGCTCTGAGCAACCTGATCTAGTTGAAGATGTCCCTGCTCACTGCAGTGGTGTTGGACTAGATGGCCTTTAAAGGTCCTTTCCAACCCAAAGATTCTATGAAATTCAGATGGTTGCACAACAGCCTTGGCTTTGAAAACACAAGCCCAGTTATATACTAATATTACTTGGTGAGGAAATCCATATAAACAGTTTATCTTTAACTGTTTATAGTAACTCTTCTGTAAGTGGTGAAGACCGAGGACTTATGTTCAATACACTAACATGTCCTGCTTAATCATCTGGCCTTTTAATACGTGGGTGTTAAGGACACCTTCCTGTCCTTAGTAATGATCATCCTAAAATTTGTGTTGGCAGTTGATTTGGATAACTTTAATATGAGCAGGGGTTTAAGTATGCCTCTAAGAACAAAGGCTTGACTAATTTATTACTATTAACTATTAAATAGTTGTTTAATGGTTACTGTTAATTAGATGAGCAAAGAAATGCAATAAAATTATGGTTCAGATTAATGTTATTACCTGGGATCCTACTGGAGTCTTGCAGCCCTACATGCATCCCAAAACACAGGACAAAGAGCTGTCCTGGCTTTGCCCCTGTGAACTCAGACCCACGACACATTCTTCAGAGTGCTCAGAAAACTACTATTCCGTTACTGGAATTCACCCGCATACTTCATCTTAGCTCTGCCTGTTGGGTAAGCAGGTAGCTGAGGTCTCACTCTGTTAAGTCCATCTGCTCACTTGGCTACTTACGGCATCAGTAGGACAGCCCCTGATGTGCCTGAAGGGAGCCTGCTTTGTGAGCAGTCTTTCCCTTGTGTAGCACACATGAAGCCACACAGTTACTCTATCACTAGTTGTTTATTAATGCAATTTGAGTGAAAGAGCCTGTGGTAACTGGAACTGCATAAACATGAACTCCCTGCCCCAAATTGCTTGCAAGCTGAACTGCTGCAAGTGCAAAAAAGGGGAATTCACATTCCAGCTTGTAGGGAAACAAAGCACAAAAGAATTAAGCCTGGGAGACATTTGGTACCTCTGCCCTGATTCCTGAACCAGGACTTTAACAATATCATGGTGGCTTTTCACCCTCTGTCCACCTTCCCCTCAAAGATCTGGGTAACACAATTCTTCATCTGACTTCTTTAGAGACAGAGAAAAATATGAGGACATGCAAAGAACGTGGATGTCCAGTTTTCAGGTGTAGCCAGGAATATGCAGAAACTGTGATCTCCGCAGCACTCTGCATCTAGCCTATCCATGAATGCCTTTTGGATAAAAGCAACAAAGGCCACATCTTCCACAGAGTGTGACTTTCCTGCCACTTGCTGTGGCACCCAAAACTGGCAGAGTGGGAATTTCAAGCTGCTTTGAGAAGACCCAAATCCTTTGTGATAAAGACGTTCAGATGATTTGTCCCTTCAGAGCAGTGCTTGAGTTTCCTTTTCATCTCTGTGTTGCCGTTATGTTCCTTTGTGCATGGTCTCTTGGAGCTGTGTGTTTGGAATAAGAAATCAGAGTTTCCCAGTTTTTCCTCCTACTTATGTATATATCTGGGTCTGTTTCCACTTGGCTGAACTCTATGAGCAAAGCATATAAAGAGGGGCAGCTGTAAGTCTACCTCATACTTCTTCCTAGGAAAATAATTTAAAGCAGACAACCATTTCTTCAGAATGCCCATGGCTGTTCTGCATTGGCAACAAAAAAAGAAAGCTGTTACCTTGATTTTATAGAGAGCAAGGGAGGCCCAGTAAGGCATAAATGATTTGTCTAAGGTTACAAAGTCTTTTTGCTACGTCTTCTTCTGACTCTTAGACTGGAACTGGGATAGAGAAAACTCCATGTGGCCACCAGCGACCAAGAGCAGCTAGTTAAGCTTTGTGCCATCACTTTTCCCGCACCTTTCTACTAAGCAGATGCTGTGATGCACACTAGCTAAGTAAATGTGCGTGTTCCTCCTACATCAAACGCAAAGCCACATGATTTAACTGTTTTGCTGTGACCTTGCCTCCTGTGGGTCTTTCTCTGGTACTGAGCAGCCCCTACTCACCTGGCAGACTCCAGAAGTGCTTAAAAAAGGACATTGTTTTGCCTCAGATTTTTTTGACCAGTTTTCTTGTATTTTACAAGTAACCTGCCAGAGTTCAAGAACCTGTCCATTTTCCTCATTTGACTTAGGGATTTGAAGAATGTCCTGTGGCTGCCAGTACCACCCTTGCCTGGCCATTCAGCCAGCTGCTTCCTTCATCTCCTCCTTGGCTGTGATACACGCTAGCTCAGAGTCTCCAATATGGTGTGGAAACCCTTCTTCCTGGAAAGGTTAACTCTCATTACCGCATCTTTTAGCAGTGTTTTCCTGACAAGCTTCCTTATTCTTATATAGTTTCCCTTTTTGACACTTACTGCATTTGTGAGTGTGGAAGGTTTTTTTTCTTTCATCTTTGATGGCTCCTACAGGGATGCTGAGTGCACTGCAATTGCTGGTACAGAGCACTTACAGCCGTGTAGACCATGTCTGATATGCAAGGAGAAAGGAAGGGACTCCACTGCCTCTTGCAGGCTTCCTTACTACCTCTTCCAGAGACCCCCCACTAATTGCATTTCAGAATTTATGTAAATCATGTCTTGATGTGACACTTTCCCAGTCTGTGGCTGTGGGGAAAAGGGAAAGGTGGTAGAAGTCTCCCATTAGTACTGCATTTCCTGCCCTTGCAGCCTCTGTGACCTCCCTTGGTGTATCACAGGCGATATTGTTATCCTGGCAGGCACTTGTTAACACAGACCATAAACTACACTTTTCTTATCTGGACATGGAATTTTAGCCCATGGGATTCTGTGGTATTGCTGAATTGCTAGCCCATTCAGCTGGTTTGACCCTAAATTGACTTCGATATGTATTTTAAAGAAATATAAAATATATATGTATATTATATAATAAAGAATATGTCTACCTCACTTCTTCCTCAGCAGAAGATTTTGCTCTGTCTCTCCTTTCTACTTTTTATCATGGTGTTAACAGAAATACCACTATTTTTTCAATGGATTTTCTGACATGGATCGTATGACAACATCTAGCCTAGAAATGGTTGCACCACTGTTTTGGTTTTCTTTTTGGTGCCTCATTTAAACAGAACTTGGTTGGTCCTGTCTATTTTTATTTTCTTGTTTGACTGTTGCCATTCCTCATGGACACAGGAGTTCTGTGACTTCATCAATAGTGGCTGGGGGCTCTTTGCACTTTTTTTTTGTAATTTTTTGCTGCTCTTTGGTTTGAAAGGCTCGCTGATGACACCTTTCTGGATTGGAAGTGGCAGCTGCCTGTTTCACTCGTAGTTTAAATGGAATCTATCCTTTTGACATAAGCTTCCTCTAGTCCAAAAATACCCCCCCAGTCCCTGGTTAAGCAGAATCCTTCCTCCTCAAACCATTTGCTCTGCCAGATGTCCAAATTTCACTTCCCTTCTTCCCTGAAATGATCCCTGCAAGGCTGGTCCAAAGAATGCTGCCACAGATGAAGAAACTTGAAAAAAAATTCCACTAATAATTCCTTAAACTAGGAGAAGCTGGGGTTTAATGTTCTTTTTCCTCAATAAACAAAGACCACAGCAATTTGAAACATGGATGTACTACTCAAACACATGATGGCTATGAACCACATACACAGTACTGCAGCAGCAAAAGGGATAACTTTTAGAGCATGACTGCCAATGACAACAGGAACCAGATTTTTGGTCCCTGCAGGTTCTTATCTAGAGTGGAAAGGGTGTGCAAGTCAGGAAGAGTTATTCCTGCGGGGAGGATTTTTGCCTGCAGCCCACCATTTGCATGAAAGTTAGCACAGGCATCCTTTCAGTTGTCTGCATTTCATTCATGTCTGAGTTCTTGTTCTGAGAAGGAATTTACTGCTTACGGCACACAGAAAAATTAGCAACTTCAGCAAGACACCCTGTGTGGATCCCCTTTCAGATCCTGTTGAGATAGGAGTTGTCACGTTCCTCCTTTCACTATCATATGGGTTCTCTGAAACTACACAAGAGAACCAGTGACCACCAAAACTTCAAAATGATCATCACCTTTGGCTTATGAAAGTCTATGAACAAAATAGATGACAGCATGAAAACAGTGTAACAAGTGATGGTGAGACACAGGAACAGGACTGAGAGAAAAACATGCTGCACTTCAAACACAGAAAGCTTTCTATGTTTGAAACTCAGGTCTTAGGTTTATTCAGCATGAAAACGTCTCAAATATACCCTGTAATGTAATGACTAAGACTGTGAGTGCAGGACAGCACATAAAAGGGAGGGAATAAAAAAACAAACCACCTGTGAACAAAACTGAAGCTTATTGGAAATCACCTTGTACTTTTAAGAATGTCTTTTCAGAGCATTTGTTTAGTTTTATTTTGAAAAGGCTGGTGGCTCTGAAACAATATCAAGTGCACATGACCAAATTCACCATTCCACCTTGCCTTTTATGGCTCAAATCCACCAAATACAAATTGCCAATGTTAAAAGTATTTGAAATAGTAGCAATGTATTATCTTAAAACATCATTTTGGCTAGTAACAAAGGTATCCTCAAGGAAAGGTGGCAGATCCTGATGAAATAATAATGGTTTTATCCCTGCCTACAACTGAGACTCCCATAGATCAAGAGCTGGTTTCTGAATCAGCAAGAAACTTGCCCCAGGAGCACTTTATTATGTCATCTTGGTGGAGGCACTATGGTAGGCCTTAGAGGGTCCTCATGGTAGCAGAGTGGGCTTCAGGGGTCGCTTTTGTGAGACGAGATCAGGAGCTGTCCCCATGTTAGACAGAGACAGTTCCAGCCATCTCCAAAACCGACCCACATTGGCCAAAGCTGAGCCCATCAGCAATGCTGGTGGTGCCTCTGTGATAACATATTTAAGAAAGGGTAAAAAGTGCTGTGCAGCAGCTTTGAGAGAGAGGAGTGAGAAAAAAAAATGTGAAAGAGCCTTGAAGACAGCAAGGTCAGTAAAAAAGGAGGGGAGGAGGTGCTCCAGGCACCAGAGGAGACGTTTCCCCTGCAGGCCGTGGTGAAGACCATGGTGAAGGGGGTTGTCCGCCTGCAGCCCATGGAGGACCCCATGCCAGAGCAGGTGGATATGCCATGAAGGAAGCTGCAGCCCATGGAAAGCTTGTGCCAGAGACAGGCTCCTGCAGGACCTTGCAGTCCATGGAGAGGAACCCATGCAGGAGCATGTTTTCTGGCAGGGACTCACACTGGAGCAGTCTGTTCCTGAAGCACTATACCCTGTGGAAAGGACCCAGGCTGGAGCAGTTCCTGAAGAGTTGCAGCTGATAGGAAGGACCCATGCTGGAGAAGCTCATGAAGCACTGCAGCCCATGGGAGGACCCCATGCTGGAGAAGAGGAACAGTGTGAGGAAGAGGGAGTGGCAGAGACTAAGTGTTATGAACTGACCACAGGCCCCATTCCCCATCCCCCTGCATGCCTCCAAGGGAGGACATAGAAGAGTCAGGAATGAAGTTGAGCCTGGGAAAAAGGGGGGTGGGAGGAAGGCTTTTTAAATTTTGGTTTTATTTCTCACTATCCTACTCTGTTCTTAACCGGCAATAAATTAAATGAATCTTCCCCAGGTCAAGTTTGTTTTGCACATGACAGTAACTGGTGAATGATCTCCCTGTCCTTATCTTGACCCATGAGTTCTTTCATCTTATTTTTTCCCCATGGGCTGCTGAGGAGAGGAACTGAGAACATGGCAGGGTGGGCACCTGGCAGACAGCCAAGGTTAACCCACTAGAGTCAGCAAAACACACACGAATCCTTGATCAGAACAGCAGTGTTTTCCCTTATCTGAACAGTGAGATAATTCAAGTCACTGGGAAGTCACGTTCTCTCCAGGGGATCAGTGTGAGGAGGAAAGAGCGGCAGAGGTGAAGCATTATGAACTGACCACAACCCCCGTTCCCTGTCCCCCTGCGCTGCTCAGGCCAGAGGGAGGAGGTAGAAGAGTCAGGAATGAAGTTGAGCCTGGGAAAAAGGGGGGTGGGAGGAAGGCTTTTTAAATTTTGGTTTTATTTCTCACTATCCTACTCTGTTCTTAACCGGCAATAAATTAAATGAATCTTCCCCAGGTCAAGTTTGTTTTGCACATGACAGTAACTGGTGAATGATCTCCCTGTCCTTATCTTGACCCATGAGTTCTTTCATCTTATTTTTTCCCCATGGGCTGCTGAGGAGAGGAACTGAGAACATGGCAGGGTGGGCACCTGGCAGACAGCCAAGGTTAACCCACTAGAGTCAGCAAAACACACACGAATCCTTGATCAGAACAGCAGTGTTTTCCCTTATCTGAACAGTGAGATAATTCAAGTCACTGGGAAGTCACGTTCTCTCCATTTTTGGTTTCCATTTTTTATCTATGAGAGATTTCACTTACATTTCAGAGTATGGAAAGGTCACATCCAATGGATATGAGACAATGAAGAAATATATATTTAAAAATTTTGGAAACATCTCAATAAAAGCCTAGAGAAGCGTTGGAATTTTCTGTGTCTGTTCATGCATGTTTGCATTATTGCACAACGGTCCTGCGCAATGTTATGATTATTTTTAATCTGTGCCAACTATTTCACATACTGCAAGAAGGCCATTAGTCATAGAAAGGCACATAGAAATAGACTTCATAAGCATGTAGAATAAAACATGAGGACAATAATTCAATCCTACACTTAATCATCTGCCAAAATAAGTGAGGCTGAAGACCCCTTCTTGAAATGCTGTTTTTCTCTTGAAGTCTGTATTCGACAGGTTAGCAAGTTGCTGCATTTGGGGAAGCACTCTGAGTACAAACTAAAAATCCCCAGGATAGTGACAAAGTTCCTCAGGGTATAATTTCTTTTTTTTTTTTTTTAAACCATGTAAAAATAAGCCATTTGCACAGGGGTTTATAAAACAATGACAAAGTAGCAAAGCACAGTACATTTCAGCATCACTTCTGATGCTTTCTATCAGGAAACAGACAGTAAGAAAGATAAAATAAGAAAACTTTCAAATGGAAAGACCACACATGATGAAGCCAGGAGCTGAATGTTCTTCCTATGCAGTTGCATTACATCTTTAACACACTGAAGTCCTCCTCTTCACCATTTCAAGACAATGAGTTTGCAAGAAACAGCAGCCATTCCTACTGTTAGCCAAAAGTGGACTCATACTTTGCATTACTGAAGTTTGTTGTAAGTGACCGGGTAAGAGATATTTAGAAACAAAAAATGTTTCCAATTTGCATGGCAGCAGAAGGAAATTTATCAGGTGAGACTCCCTGTTGGTGGTTGGAAGAAGGCTATGCTCCACACTGTGGTTGCTACCAGTCTGAGAAAAAAATTCCTTTCTCTTCTGAAATGAGGCCATCTGCTAAGCCAGAAGTGCATGAGTAAGGTAGACCACTGAGCACCAGAGCATCTGACACCAGAAAAAGAGCCAGTACACCTCGTGCAGTCACAACTCCAGTTGTCACCCATATTTCATACTTACAGAAAGGCAAAAATCCCCGATGCAGAATTCAGCTCGCACCAGGGAGAAAACAAATACTTCCTGACCTCAGTAGATAACACACAGAATCCCAGAGCAGTAACAGAATCTAATGTTACCAGAGTAACAGCTGTTAAATACTCTCTATCCCTTTCTACCACAACTAACACTATCGGTAATCCAAGATTTTGTACCATTAAAATTTCCAACCCTCATTCTAAGACTACCTTCAGATTATCTCCTCCTTTAACTCCAGATAGAAGCAATCCCACAAGTCACACAAAGCTGTTCAGATTGGTTACAAAGCTTTTAGCAATTTTCAACTTACTCTATTCACAATTAATTAGTTTTGGCCTCAGAAATAATCTTACTCTGAAGTAGTCTCCCTCTTTATATATTTATAGAGAAACTTGCCATATTGTCTAAATCTACCATCTACTAGACTAAACAACAAACTCTCCACTTTTTTTTTTTCATAGGAATGGATCTCTGAAGGCTGACCTGGCCATCCTCAGAATCCTTTTGCTCCTCTCCAGTTTATTTATTCTTTTTCTTTTAAACAGCAAGGATCAAAACTGTTTCCAATACTCCAAAAGTAGGGTCTTAAAAACAACTTTCTTACAGCTGAGTCACATTGACAATCCATTCTTCTCTCTCCTACTCCATCCTCTCTCAGGAACAACTTCCCAGGATATTGCAAAAGTTCTTGCTCCTTTTCTCTTAAAAAGCAACTGTGCACTTCATGCTATTGCTTTTAATCCTCAGTTCAAAAGATCATCTATGTTCTTCTCCTGCAAGAAAAAGTCTTCCACAGTAATATTAATCCCAGCTGTGTCATCTGCAAGCTTCATGGCCAAATATCTATGTAACCAGGGAATACATTATATAGGGTCTGTCCTAGATTCAATACTCTTTAGCTCAGCCCATCTTTATCTTGTAATTTCCATTATCATTTCCACCATGAAAGAGAAGGTCCTTATGGGGTTATAGAACAGCGTTTTATTTGACTCTTGATTATGTTCATGGCATTACCCTTTTTAAGTTAGTTATCTTCTAATAAAATATATTAAATTACTTCTGAAATGACTGACTGGGAGAGGGGTTGGGGGTGTGAAAATTTTATCTTTACCCCCTTCTACTGCCTTCTCACTCTCAGCCATCCATTGTCTTGCATGTCAAGACTCAATACTTTTGGCAGCAAATTAGGAAACAAATTTCTGTGGGGTTTCTCCCCACCCCCCATTTTTGAAGACAGGCATTGGATCTGCCACTTCTCTGTTCCCAAATTTACAGAATAATAAAAGAAATCTCTTCAAAACCATGTGCAATTTCATGCACCAGTTCTTTCAATACTGAAGCAAAAAGCTTACTCAAGAACCATGGTATTTTCATACTGATTAGCCTAAATTTTGCTTCTGCTCCAGATGCTGAATTTCCCCTGCCACATTCACGTTTTTACTACAGGCTCTGACATTACCTTATATATCATCCTTACTCAAAACTGAGTTAAGGCATTAGTTCAGTATTTGGGCCGTACCTCAACCTACGCAACTTCCTTCAATAGAGCATCTCCAATTCCTCCACTGTTCTCCTTCTGTTTGTGAGGCTGAAAGTTTTTCATCTCCACTACTTTTCTTTCTATGTTTCATTACAACTTTTTATCCATGACCAGGCTCCAGGACATGGGCTCCTTAGATATTCATGCTGTCTTTGCATTGCATGTAGTTCTAGATTTATGCCTTCTTGGGATTTTGCTCAGCTGGGGAGAGCCATTACTGTTCTTTGTAGTAATTTCCTACTTCATGGAAACAAAGCTCCAACTTCATGCTTTTGGGTGAAATCTTATGCCCTGTCTCCAGAGTCAGATACTATCACTTCAGTTTCAAGGTCAGCCAGATGTTTCTGTATGCCGTCATAACCAACCTTCTTTCATACTGACAATACCTCCTATTTGTGCCAGAATTTTCCTCTCCACCTGCCATCTACACATCACAGCCAGCATCCAGCATCTTTCCAGCATTTGCACAGACAGTAGATCTAAGTTAGACTAAATTTGTTATGATAGACCAAAGTAATATTAATCTAACCATGGCTATTCCCAGCAGGCCACCTCTCTCACCAAGACAATCAGCTCTCTCTCACAAGTGTACAACAGCATCAGTTCTGAATGAGCAGGTCTGATTTTGACCTCAGTGCATCCAAGAGAAACAATGAGGTTCACATTCTACAGTCTAAGGGCATATCTGAATGCAAAAATAGCTTGGGGTTAGAACTTCATAGATCCTTGCTGAAACTAATATCTCTCAAATCAGGACTGATCTTTACCCTCTTGTTTGTGTTTTTCTTGAATCTGTGATTCCTCCCTAATATTATTTTAAAATCATTGATTAAAAGGTAGCATATAACACAACAAAGAAACTAGATAATTTTGCAGCCCTAGTATCTTTAGCAAACATGACGACAAACCACAAAGCAGCCACTTCTACCGATGAAGCACTTTTCTCCTCTACATTGCTCAGGTTGGTAACGCACTAGCACCAAATTAGTGTCACAGCATCCTGCTTCCAGAACAGTCTAAACAAAATTAGCCTATACTATGTCAAAAACTACCTCCCATGCACAGGCTGCATGACGCAGCTGCACTACAGTTGATGTACTTGGACATTTATGAGGAAAGACAAAACCAGACAGGAGCATCCACCTGAGCAAACAGAAGCAGTGGGCCTGGGGGAAAAGTTTTGAGTCTGGCAACTAGATGGGCAGCATTGCATGACACAGCTCCTGGCTGTGAGTGTCTCCACAGGTCCACATAGCTCACATCAAGCTCTGTGCTCAGTGGTCCTGTGAAACAGACTCAATTGCTTCTACTGAGTCACCCACCTCTCACTGAACCTGAAAGGCCAAACCGAGGAACCACTCAGTTTTTATTTACAAATTCAGGAAGTTTAGCTGCATTTTTTTTCCTCTCACATCACAGATCTCAGCAGAAAGCATCAAAGATCTTAGGCTGATTAGCCCAGTCTCTGTGTGGCTGTCATATACAGAGTCTTCCACACAACCCTCCGTGGGCATTGCAGTTCATGCCTCATAGCAGCAGCACCCTTAATGAGACAAGGGAAATGAGTACTTTAGTGACAGGCCAATGCAGATGGTGTCTGCTGGCACATGCTGACATAGTTTCAGAAGTCACGGGACTCTCTAAAGTATTAGAAATGTACAAAGCACAGTAACACTTTGGAGGTCACGCAAACCATATAAAGCAAAGTATTAGAAATACCTCTGTTCTGGGAAAGAAAACCCTGGATGTTTTCTTCTGTCTTTAGGGCTAATGCAAAAAGGGGATGTGAAAAACAGTGACCCTGTTTTGGGAAGGAAGATCTTGGGTGGGAAGGTTTAGGTCACATCCATGGCATTCCAATTATGCCCACACAAAGTGACGAAATTTGGCAGCAGTTTCAGAGGAGAAGAAAAATGTAGGAAGCCAATAGTTTTGAGACTGCTTCATTCTGACTTTGGGAATTAGGAAGGTTGAAGGAGGAAACTTCATGAACTACCCTTCTCAAGTTAGCTTTCTTATAAAGAAGGTCAGACAGAGACCACAAGGCCCCAAGATCTTTCTACCCCATGAAGAACAAGATCTCTGCCCTGTTTCTTTCAATCATCTTGCTGATTTTGCATACCCTCACAACAGACCTACGATCCACCGCAGCCCTTTGGAAGGACATATGTAATCTCTGAAGCCACCCTTAGCCTGTCCATATTTCAGTTGCTCATCTTTGACAGTTGTGTACCCATCAGGACTCAGATCTGTACAAGACTTTCATTTACTTCACACTTGTACTGCATCTCACACAGGGTCACAACCTCAGCCAGGGCACCCTGACATCACTGTAGCTTGAACGCTACTAGTAAGTTCTTCCTTAATAATACCCGGTTTTCAACCTCGGACAGACAGTAAGCCCCAGCAATGGAGTTGAAGTCTAAAGTGCCTTCAGAAGAGAATTAATAGCGCCAGGTTCCATCAGCTCACACCTAGAACAATTTCCTCATCTGCTGTATTGCCCATGACTTTCACTGCACCTCTTCCTTGGACTACAGCTACTGCCTTACCTCCCTGGCTTCTCTTACACCCTTCTAGATAGTCACACTTGCCATTTCACTTGTCTCCTCCTTTTCATACCTTCTGATCCCCACCTAATGTTTGCCAAAGCACTACAGAAACACCAATTCATTCTTGTACTCTTGCCTCCCTCTTTTCAAAGGCCAACTGTGACATGTCCAGATTCACTGATCTAACTGCAGATAAATGTTACCATTCAAGCCAAGATGGTTGTCCTGGTTTCAGCTGGGATAGTTAATTTTCTTCCTAGTAGCTTGGATAGTGCTGTTTTGGATGCAGTATGAGAATAATTTTGATAACACTCTGAACACGATCCAGCAGTATACCCAGGTGGCCAGGAAGGCCAACAGCATCCTGGTCTGTATCAGAAATAGTGTGGCCAGCAGGAGTAGGGAAGTGATCGTACCCCTGTACTTGGCACTGGTGAGACTGCATCTTGAATACTGTGTTCAGTTTTAGCCTGTCATTACAAGACAGGCATGGAGTTGCTGGAACATGTCCAGAAAAGGACAACAAAGTTGGTGAGGGGTCTGGAGCACACGTCTGATGAGGAGCGGCTGAGGGAACTAGGGATGTTCAGTCTGGAGAAGAGGAGGCTGAGGGGAGACCTTATCACTCTCTACAACTACCTGAAAGGGGGTTGTAGTGAGGTGGGTGTTGGTCTCTTCTCCCAAATAACTAGCAATAGGACAAGAGGAAATAGCCTCAAGTTGCACTAGGAGAGGTTTAGATTGGATATTAGGAAAACTTTCTTCACCAACAGGGTTGTTAAGCATTGGAACAGGCTGCCCAGGGAGGTGGTGGAGTCACCACCACTGCAGGTGTTCAAAAAACATGTAGACATAGCACTTCAAGACATGGTTTAGTGGGCATGGTGGTGTTGGGTTGATGGTTGGACTTGATGATCTTAAAGGTCTTTTCCAACCTTAATGATTCTGTGATGTTTTACTTGTTGCTAAGTAGTTGTAATGTTTATACTAAATCAAGGACTTCTCAGCTTCCCATGCCATGCCAGCAGAGAGGTGTACAAGCAGCTGTGAGGGGCCACAGCTAGGCAGCTGACACAAACTGGCCAGAGATATTCCATACCATGTAACATCATGCTCAGTATATAAACTGGGGCAAGTTGGTCAAGAGGTGGTAACCACAGCTCAGGAACTGGATGGGCATCAGTCAGCAGATGGTGAGCAACTGTATTGTACATCACTTATTTCGTATATTCTTTTATCATTATTATTCCCTTCCTTTTCTTCCCTATTAAACTGTCTTTATCTCAACCCACTAGTTTTACTTTTTTTTTTTCCCCCTCTCGATTTCTCTCCACCATCCCACTAGGGGCAGGGGGAATGAGCAAGTGGCCACGTGGTGCTTAGTTGCCAGCTGGGATTAAACCAAAACAATGGTGAAGAGCTGAGTACATGGATGTAGGTAGTACAGAGGAGATAAAAATGGCCATATCACTTTGGAAAGTAAGAGTCCTTCTCTAGCAAGTCATGTCTCTAATGCCAGTGCAGCTGTGCTTTATCACCACAGGCTGCACTCACAGCAGTGATGAGGGGACAAAAGACTGTCGCTCCCTGGGAATTCTGTGCATCAACCTGATACTACAGGTTTCTGCTATTATTCAGTCCTAGGAAACCTCTCAGGGCAAAGGGAAACTGAGTTAGCAAGTTTACCTAAAAGTAATTCAGGACAACATTACCAATTACATCCCCAAGGTCTGATGCTCTCGCAACATGCTAGGAAATCCCTTGGCAGAGGACTGGAAAAACACAAATACAACTTCTCCAATCTTCTGATCCCCTTCTTTTCACTTGGCTGACTTGTCCCACCATTTGCACTTCTAATGCTCGCAGCCAGAGACAGCTACACTCCCAAAAGCAGGAGGAATGTACTGCTCAGATGAATCTGGTGCTTTTTCATTCAAGACTTGGTTACTCAGCAAGTACTTGATTAATATAAGCTGTGGGTTTGTAATCATCCCTTTCAATACCAAAAGCCTCTGCTTTTCATAATTAGCCACCTCTCTGGCTGGGCAACATTGTCACATAGGGTGCTTCAAAATCCCCACTCAAGCTGTTGTGGAGTAAGCAGCTGATTATACTAAAAGTCCCAAGACTCATCCAGATCCATTTTTTAAATACAAACAATGCTGGAAGCCAAAGACCAAGGTATGTTGGTCTTGACATTAACTACAAAGAACAAACCAAGAAATTTTCTAAGATTTATGGATGAATTCCAGCACAGACACTTCATATTTGCCACCATCCTGTCTGCAATCATTGCAAAAAGTTATGAGATACATGAAACCCAGAAACAAATTGAAAATAGAAACCAAGACACTTAAGTATGCAGAAACCTGAAGAGGACCTATTGTGTAGTTATTACTGTTGGGCACAGGAGCAACTGAAACAGATTATTTCTATGTCAGTGTCAAAATAGGAGAAGCTGCAGAGTGCTCCTTCATACACAGACAACTGGAAGTGATACCAGAAGGAAATTTAAGCAGGGTAAGTAAGCAGCAGAAGTACCACACAATAGTATGGGTAAGTGTCAGGACATGAAAGAGGATGCCTGATTGTAACATGAGCATGTTGAAGCTCATTCTGAAGTCAATGCGATTACACTGAGGAAAATGAGTGGCTTTTGTCCAGTGCTGGAAATCAGATCTGTGCTCTGCAGCCCATCCCTGCACAGTAATACTTGATTTAACAATTCGCAAGATACCTCCTGCTGCTAAAAATACTCATGTTGAAGTGATGGCAGGGTAAAAAGAATTAGTAGATTCTTAAAGAAATACCAAGCCATATCCAATCTACAGAATGTCAGTGCTTTCATTTCTGCCTAGGGAGAGGGTTATCTGGAAGATGGCATGCCCCTCTGTGGGAGGGCATTGCACTGTGCAGCTCTGCCTTCACTTCTTTCAGTGCTATATGTGGGGATACCCACTGCTTTGCCTCAAGTCTCATTCATCCTTCCCTATGGCAGAGGTTCTGCTTGTCTGAATGCTGCTGCAATGAAGACATGGCAAAGAGCCTTCCTCTCCCAATGAGCTCAGATCTGCTCAGAGCTATAGATGGCCCCCAAAACCCCCCAAAAAAGTCAGAAAGAAGAAAGATCCGTAATGAAATCGGATGTTGTAGACTAAAAGTAATGACATTATTATAAAGATCAAAGACATGAGCATACTGTCAGCAGCAGCATTGTTATAAAAATAAAAAAAGGCAATCAGAACAACCAATTAATACAAGGACTTAGAGCTTGAATAAAGTGGGACTGTTTACACGGGAAGAGGTGGCCAAGAGAGACAGAAAAATAAATAGTTGAGAGAAAACAGACTAGGAATCTGTGTTCTCTCTTGCAAGTGGAAGGGGAGATGTACAGAAAAAAGGCTATGTAATATGCAAAACCAGTAACAGCAAACACTCCATCACACAGTGGAGAACTGAGCACAGAGCCCGGGTCTCAGAAGTGCCATGTAAAGGGCCAGGTGTGGAAGAGGGATTGGTGCATTTGGTCTCAGGAGTGCACGCAATGCCATGCCCATCCCCTTTGTCCTCCCTCTAGAACTAATGTCCCTTTTCTCCCGGCTGATCTGGTCCTATCTGGATAATAGTTCTCTCCCCTTCAGGACAGCTTCCCTCCCCAGCACCCACTCCTCCACCCAAGGCCCCTCTCCTGTCCTCATACTAAAGAGGATTTGGAGCCCTCAAGAGACAGTTTAAAGGACTGGGAGCCAGGTTGTAAGGCTGTGTTAATAGCTTCCTGCCTCCTCTCATACTGCAGAGTTTCTTCCCATCCTATACATACACATGATCTAAGAGGAGGAAGACTGAAAAGCCAAAAAACACCAAGGCACCCATAGATAACTGCTCAGCTGTCTGTCTGGAAAGCACTGCAGCCAGTGAGAGCAGCAGTAGATAGGAAACCTCTCCCATTCATTTCATCCCCAAATTGTAAGTTTGAAGCTAAAAAAAGAATTCTTTTTTTCACAGATATCAGAAGACCCTTTGAGAGCAGCAGAGCGCTACATTATCTGGCTAATGAAAAGCCTCCTATAAATAAA
Source organism: Phaethon lepturus (assembly GCF_000687285.1). Classification (NCBI taxonomy): domain Eukaryota; kingdom Metazoa; phylum Chordata; class Aves; order Phaethontiformes; family Phaethontidae; genus Phaethon; species Phaethon lepturus. The sequence continues at coordinate 44,759 of NW_010528278.1, read as the reverse complement.
ACCAGGGGAAAAAAAAAAAACCTCATACACACTCTTAGCTTCTTTAGCTGAGCACACCGATAGCTAGTTTTCACTAACACTTTTGATGCCTGAACCACTTTGGCCATACCTCTGTAAAGAACAGGCCTTCCTCAGAGGTATTCCCAAGCAGTGTTTACTGTTCTAAGGGCTGTGTCTACACATCATGTTTGTGACCTCCAAAACATGTCTCCACCACATGCCATTCACACACAAGGATCTAAGCTTGCTTATAACACCAGAGCAAGATTTGAACACTCATCCCCTGGGAAAACTGGATCACATCCAAAATTATAGTCCTTATTATTGTGTGGCCAACACAGACTCACCTATACTATCAAAACCCTGGTTATCACCAGGTGCTTTATCTTTGGACTTGAGATGCATTGGCTGCATTGTGGTTATGTGTGATAATCAATTCAAAGATCAGTCACCAAGCTCAGCTTTCAATGAGGTGATTTAGCAATAGACAAGCCTCCAAATTTATTCCATATTTAACAACTGGAGCATTACCCAACTCTCACAGAATCATGACATGAAACCATTAAGCATTTGATGAGCAGAAATCTGGGATAATTTGTTACCTGGCAGAAGAGTTAAGAGCAGCAATAATGAGAGCAAGAAATCTGCTCAGGTGTCATGGTGATTCATGGCCATACTTGTGGTCTGTGCTGCAGTATTTGTTGCAGGAGATGGTGGACAAGTAGACATAAAGATGGAAGTGGGCCTTTCCCACTGTCTTTCAGACCTTTCTTTTGGCACTGCTGTTAAAGCCCTGAAGGAATTCTGAACTCAGACACACAGGGGCTTTTCTGCTCATTTCATCATGCAGCCTATGTATACAAGCAGCATCTCACACAGCCTCAGATGTACTGCGAATAAATTATTTTCTTTTAAAAGAGGCTGAGCACCTATCTCCGGTATCTCAGAACACCTTGTCTCCAGGTCACTGCTAGCTTGCATTGCAGCAGTTCCACTTTGCATGAATAAGGTGTTTTCATTACCTCTTTTCCTTCTGCACTCTCATTTTTCCTACACAATGAAATATTTCACTACAATAGAAAGAGACAAGAAAAGCAGGGCAGACTACCAAAGATCACGCTAGCTATTCTGACACTCTCATTCATACCAGGATCTTCTACTGCTACATCCTACACTGCTTCACTGCTCAATTTCTGTGGAAATTGTCCAACACAAGTATGGTCTGTGTGTATGTGCACATCTGTATTGGCCTAGCCCAGCAGTCGGAGGGGATGGGTTCTGTTGGTACAGTGTGTGTTTTCCGTGCTGAAATAGCAAGAAAACAGCACCATGCTGTTTCACATAGGCATGCCCTTAGATACAAGGACATGAAGAATACAGTGGGGTTTGTGACAAAGGAGAAATTCTTGCATAAGAGAAGCCAAGTAACTCAGAACTTCCTCATGAAGTAAAAAACAGTGCGGAAACAGCACTTTGCCTTTGACAGAATGAAAGGGATGAGACTGCAGCTGCATTTGTATAAACAATATTTGTTAATGAGAACATGTGCCCTGTGTATGAGCCACAGGTGTTTCAATTGCATTGCCCAGCTCTCCTGTGGGCTCACTGGGGAGCACCCTGGAACCTGCCACTGTGCCTAACTCCCTTCCAACACCTGCTGCACTTGCC